>NC_044563.1:31498894-31715808 GCF_007565055.1 Rhinopithecus roxellana
AAAGAAAGAAAGAAAGAAGAAAAGAAAGAAAGAAAGAGAAAGAAAAGAAAAGAAAAGAAATGCAGTTTTATTCTACTCAGGTATTTCTCCTCATTTACTCAACAAATTGCAGAGTATGTACTCTAGGGCCAGGGACTGTGTTTGACCCTGTGATCATTACTATCTTCCTGCAGCTGCTTACAGAAGAGAGGCAAGGTCGAGCCTGTCTGCAGGCATTCATTTCCAAGGGCAGGAGGTATGTGCAATGACTGCAGCAAGCATAAGCTCCAAAAGACATCTCACCAGCCCATGACGGCCATGCAAGTTTCCCTGACAGGAAACCTTCGGTTCTGAAAGCTGAAGGGTACGTATCCCTAGACACAGAGGCTGGGCTATGACAGAAAAGCCCTGGAAGAGGGGCCCCTGCAAGGGGCAGGACAATGACAGGCCATCAGGCCTCAGGAGTGCCCAGAGCATCCATGAGAGCAAGGACAACAGATTAAGATGGAAAAGTAAATAAAAACCACATTTAAAAGGGCTGTGTGCCATGTTAAGGATCTGGGACTTACCTTAAGGTCTAGAAAGGTTTTAAACATGGGAGTATCATAACTGTCTTTACATTTTAAAAGATCATTCTGAAAAACAAAGACTGCAAACAAATGTTGAACCCTGGTTAATGATATGCAGGTTTGAATTACTTAGGAAGACATCAGTTTACTGATATCCGCAATTTACTTTGAAATGCATAAAAAGTAATAAGACTGATACCTGAATAGAGAGAAGGATGATTGGCTAAATATATAATAAAGAAAATATAATAAAATGGTAATGGTGAAATCTAAGTGGTGGGCATAAAGTTATCTCAACTTTATGTTTGAAAACTTTCATAATTAAAATACTGATAAAAGAAACGAAATAATTATATGAAAAATATACCTGCATTCTTATGTTTATTACAGCACTATTCACAATAGCAAAGATTTGGAATCAACCTAAGTGTCCATTAACAGATGAATGGATAAAGTAAATGTGGTAAACTATATACAATGAAACACTATTCATCCATAAAAATGAATGAAATCATATATGTTGCAGTAACATGGATGGAACTGAAGCCACTATCTTAAGTAAAACAACTCAAACAAAAAGTCAAATACTGCATTTTCTCACTTAAAAGTGGAAGCTAAATAATGTGTACACATGGACATAGAACATGGAATAATAGACGTTGGAGGCTCAGAAGGGCAGGAGGGGGTGAGGTATAAGAAATCACATAATGAGTACAATGTGCAAAGCACAGACTTCACCACTGTGCAATATATCCATGTAACCGAACTGCACTTATACCCTTAAATTTATACAAATTAAAAAAAATTCTGAGACATTACATCATTATGGCTGCTACATGATTAAAGCTCCAGAAAAGGGTGGGAGAGCTAATTAGGGGGTTGTTGCAGTAACTGAGGCAAGAGCTGATCATGGTCCAGACAGTAAGTAAGGGATGTGAATTCAAGAGATATTTAGAAAGTGAAATCAACAGCTTCGGCAATTAGATAGACATAGAGGGAAGAATAAATTAATATCCCTGTTTACCCGCCCTAGACAGAAACCAATTAAGAGTTTAGATGAGGATGGTCAATCGGGTTTAGGGTGAGAAGAATTCATGAGAGACCCACTAAGAACCTGGAATCACTGAAGTCCCCTTCGGCTGGCCTCTGACAGCAGATTCTCACAGGAGACTCCAAGCTCCAGCTCTTCACTTTCCTAGTCTATTCTCAAAGTCAGTGGGCTTCAGCCCCTTGGGTGACCTGAGGATGGGAGAGGGGAGGGAAGTCATCACTGCCCAGCATCTCCAGTGGCCCCAAACCAGAGCCAAGGCTGGGTTGCTTCACCCACTGCCCTGCCCTCCTTGTCCTCCCTCAGAGCCCTCTGAAGGCAGCTGTACCTCTTCTTTTGGAAATGGAAGTGTTCTGTTTTGTTGCGTGTGTGTGCGTGCGTGTGTGTGTGTGTATGTTTAGAATAAAATTGTTTTGAATCAGCCACTTCAAATTGCTTCATCTACAGTCAGCTTTGTTTTATCTGCTTTCAGTCAGAAAACAGATTGCTCTGGAAGACTCAGTCACAATAAGGCAAAAATAAGCTTTGCTCAAGGGTCTCAAGCTGCCTCTCCCGAGAGCAGATGCTGGCCGGCCTGATGGTTCTCTGAAAGGCAGCCTCACTCACTGGGTAATTCCTTCCTCCCTCTCTCCCTCCCTCCCTCCCTCCCTCCACCTGCATATGCGCTGGCTGCAATTTTAGCTCATTTCCTACAGCTTTGTCCTGGAGACCATTAGCAAGCCGCCCTTAGTCCTTCTTCCCACCCTATGAAGGACGGTTGTCAGAGGACCTATTTCTATTTCAATAATTACTGTTGTGATTCATGTCTGGATTCTTGGCTCTGGCACCTCCACAGCCATTTTAAATTGAACCTTAAACCCTAAATCTCTTACTTTGTCAAGGCTTGGAGCTTCCTGAATATTCGTGAGGAACTGAACAGAATATGAGAGCCTGCTTCTCCCCCTGTCAGGCTATGGAGATGCTATTGCCATTTGGTATCTGAACCTAAGGAGGAGACTCCATGCTCTGCTTCAGGTGGGGACATGGGAGAATGGGTTGATAAGTGTCACTTTTCTAGAATAAAGCCAACACACATCTCCCAATGCATGTACAACCTCATTATGGCATTTAACCTTTTTTAAAAAGGAGACCTCACTTGAGAACCAGACAGTATCTACTCTTTTAGTCCTGGAGGGTTCTCCCTCACCTGGTCCTTAAGCATTAGATAGGGAGTCGAGTATACCTGAATTTATAACCCAGCTCCACTACTCACCTCTGAGCCTCAATTTCCCCACAGCTAAAACAAGGAGGGTGTTCACATTGGAAGTCTTTTTGAGACATCAGATCCTGTAGATGGCACCAGGCCAGTGCCTGCCTCCTTGTTTGTGCTCTGCATTCAGTGGCTGTGATTACCCAGGTGTGGAGAATATCATTTTCCAACATGAGTACACGTTTTACACATCAATTGTGTAGCTGAACACCACAGAATGTATTTTATTTTATTCCATTAAAAAATGCTTTTAGTGTTTTTTTTCATTTCCTTTGTATCAACAAAACTTCACTGATTTCAGCTACTTCTCTTTCAGAGAGACAGAGAGAACATATTATAAAAACAAAGAAATATGCTCCTTTTCCAGCATTTTTATCATCTTTAGGACTCTCCCAAGAATCCTATCCAAGTTTCCAGTCTCTCCTTAGCTGAAAAGGATAGTCTTGCAAATATGATCACTGCTGAGGACCCTTGTAGAATATTTCACAGGACAACGATTCCTGTGTGCTAAGGGGGGCTGTTTGGTGGGTTATGGAGGGACTTTCTTTGTTCGTTTGCTTTGGCTTTGTTCGTATATTTAAATTCTTGGGTCCCCAAGGCCACACTTCATCTCTGCATCCTGTGTCCTGGGTCTGCTCTCTAGCAGGGACTGTAGCTCCTGTGGGCTGTGCGAGGACACTGTCAGAAAAGCCACCAGGTGACTGAGCTGATGCCTGGCTAACAGTGAAGGGCGGGTAGAGCTACGGAACTGAACATAGGAGGGGCGTGTGGAGAGAGGATAAAAGAATACAATTTAAAATCATGAAGACTTCCTCTATCCCAGGCACAATGCCAAGGTTTTTGTTCATGAACTTTCTCTTTATTTTTCCCAATCTCATAATAAAAACTTCCTTTACAGAGAGGGAAAGCGACAGAGTTTGAGTCATTTTCTCCAGGGCAGCCAGCTAGTGAGTAGCAGAGCTGAGAGCTGAACCCAATAGCTTATTGAAGAGCCCCAGATCTTGCCTATGATGGGGTCTGTTTCTCTGAGGAAGCAAACTTCTTACAACCCATAGGCCTGCAGAGCTGAGTAAGACAGATGCTGTTTAATGGGAGCCACGTGGAGTTCTCCTCCTGCACCTGGACCTAGTAGAAATCAGACTGGGTAATAAATGGGTGGGACGTGGAACTCTCCTCAGCCTCACAGTTTCAGGGGGAGGAGGGAGCAGGAGCACCTGGAGGCCCCTGCCTTGAAAGTGAGTATGAAGAGAGTGCTGGAAGGGGCAGCATCTTTCCTCCTTTTACCTAACAGACCTGATTCTTTAAAAACATTCGAGGTCGTGGCTGAACTTGAAAATGGTCATCTGGAGAGAGAACAGCCTTAGATTTGGACTTGAGGTTGGACTCTGAAGAGGGGACTGGGCTCTTCTTCCCCAGGATGTTTGAGGCTCTTAGCTCAGGGTAGGCTAGAAGTTCCCAGTTTCACCATGATGGGTCCAGGTCAGGCTCCTGCCAGACCTGGGGGGCTGGGGGAAGCCATGGGCTCCTGGGTTATGAAGCTGAGGGGCCCTGTGTCCTAAGAGGTTGGGTGCTTGAGGCCCGGGGCCCCTCTGCCTTTTGCTTTGTTTTGTCTCTCTCTCTACTACCTCTCATTACCACTACTACCCAGAACAGAGTTGGATATAGGAAGGGCCCTCCTCCTCATTCCTGTGATGGGGATCAGGCTTTGGATGTAGAAGGCTCCTCCCATCTGACTCGTGCCTCAGCATTTCCCTGGCTCTGCAGGGTCAGCAAGGCCTCCAGCACTGTGTCAGGCCTCCGAGGATTATTCTACCTGCCCTGACATCCCATGATGCTGCCTCCAACAGAAGGTCCTAGGAGCAGCCAAAGTGTTGCAGTCACTTGAGGGAGATTGAAGCCCATCCTCCTTTTTCAGTGCCTGCTATGATGAAGTGGGTGGAGTGGGGTATCCTTTCCAACGAGTGTACAGCATCGGTCTCTCTGCAGCAGGCCATGGCATGGTGGTGGCCACTCCTGCTAGAGCTGTTGAGAGTCTTGCCCACCTGGGCTGGGGACGAGCTACTCAACATCTGCATGAATGCCAAACACCACAAGAGAGTGCCTGGCCCAGAAGACAAGCTCTATGAGGAGGTACAGTGGCCAGACCTGGGGATGGGATGGGGAAGATCAGGGAAGGGACACAAATGCCAAGATGGTCTCCAAACCTTGAGACCATAAGAGCCAAGTGATTCAAAGTTCCCATTTCTGAGCTGCTCCAGCCACTGGGAAAGCTGGGGCAGATGGTAATCCCAGAGGTCCATTGTTGACTCGGCATAGATGAAAACAAGCCTTCCTGCCAACAGGTCCTGGGGAAACATACAACTTATGTAGCCCCTCCCCAAGCTCCTAAAGGCAATTGCCAGGGATGTGGGAGGAAGAACACAGCTGGCATTTTGCCTATGAGACCCTCCCACTCAATGCAACCCCAGATTCCCCTAGGTCTCGCTGGGGCTCTTCTACCTGCTTTGCCCTAAGAGGCTTCTGCTGCCTCTCAGGAGCTGAGAGCCCAGAAGTTGTGTTCCTAGAGGACTGTAGCAGCCTGTGGCAGGGGGTCAGTGTGCAGGTGCCTCTGCCCTTTGGGTAAATATTGAGATTATCAGGGTTCCTCTTATGTAGGGGCTTACCAGCTAAAGGCATCCCACTTGCTCAGGCCTTCTCCTAAGGGACATTTTCATGTCAGCGCCCTTCTTCCCTAGACACTTGGCAATCCTTGCCCCTTATGCCTGGGCCTTTTGTTTCCTTGTCTGCCTTCAGTGCATCCCCTGGAAGGACAATGCCTGCTGCACCCTCACGACAAGCTGGGAAGCCCATCTGGATGTGTCCCCACTCTACAACTTCAGCCTGTTTCACTGTGGACTGCTGATGCCTGGCTGTCGGAAGCACTTCATCCAGGCCATCTGCTTCTATGAGTGCTCCCCAAACCTGGGGCCCTGGATCCGGCCAGTGGGAAGCCTGGGGTGGGAGGTAGGAGGCAGATCTGTGCAATGCCCTGTTATTATATTAACAGTCAGAGCTTTCATCCTATCATATGCTGATGCCTCCAGGATGCTAGCAGGAACAGGAGGTGTTATCTCCCTATGGACAAGAGCAGACCCAGAGGCCCCTGCTGGGGAACCACATGGGGGAGACTGTTTTGACAACAGTGGGATACAGGGCTATCACCACAGGAGGCTTGGTGGGGTTAGACAGACCTGAGCTTCAGTCTCATGTTCTGTCCCTACCAGCTGTATAGCCCTGGACAAACTATTAAATCTCTTAGCCTTATTGGTGTTATTTGTAAAATAATACTTAGAGACTTTATAGAAGATGATGTACATATGGTAGCTGGCACAAATACCACTGTAGCTATTAGTAGTCTTCACATCTCTGCTATTAATGTTCTTATCTCTGGCTATGACTGCACCCAGGAGGCCCCAAGTGGGCAGGGAGAGCGAGTCGTGAATGCACCGCTGTGCCAGGAGGACTGTGAGGAGTGGTGGGAAGACTGTCGCATGTCTTACACATGCAAATCCAACTGGCGTGGTGGCTGGGACTGGAGTCAGGGTGAGTGGTGCTGACAACGCCTTGGTGGGGAAGCAGGACCCTTGGTGGTCCCCACAAGGGTGCAGGTGCAAAGGCTAGGGATGAGGGAGTAGGAGGTAAGCTGTCCCTCCTCCATCCCCTGCAGGGAAGAACCGCTGCCCCAAAGGGGCCCAGTGCCTCCCTTTCTCCCATTACTTCCCCACCCCAGCTGACCTGTGTGAGAAGACTTGGAGCAATTCCTTCAAGGCAAGCCCTGAGCGACGGAACAGTGGGCGGTGTCTCCAGAAGTGGTTTGAGCCTGCTCAGGGCAACCCCAATGTGGCCGTGGCCCGCCTCTTCGCCAGCTCTGCCACATCCTGGGAACTGTCCTACACCCTCATGGTCTGCTCCGTGTTCCTGCCGTTCCTTCCCTGAGAGCCCTTCTTCTCCAACCCACATTCCTGCACATCCACCAACTGTGGGTCGGGCCAGGCCACAGCCTACCTCCTTCCTCAGGCCCTCCCCTAAAAGCAGTGGCATGGGCTAGGGACTGGGTGGGACTGGGCAGTCCCTAGCCCATGCCACTGCTTTTAGGGGAGGGCCTGAGGAAGGAAGTGGCCACTGAGGCTTCAGTGGCTGGTGCCTGAGCCCTGCACATTTGGCCCGAGGCCCCCTCCACTGCTCTGCTCTGCCTTAGCTGGCCTGGGAGGCAGCTGGGGGCTGGGAGTGCCAAGGTGACTGGCCCCCTCCTGCCTTGAGGGATGGGCGATTTCAAGGGGCTCAAGGACTTTTCCCATCCAGTGCACGCCTACCCCTTTCTATGACAGAGCTCATGGTGGCAGACCTGGCCTCCCATCCTCCGATGGTGTCTCCAATAAATCAGCACTCAACCTCTCCTCTGCTTGACTTCCTCTGTCTGAGCTTTATGAGCAGGGACCCAACATGCACACAGCGGGAAGCAGTTTGCCCACTGCACTGAAACTTCAAAGTTAGGTTGTTACTTGCCTAACAATTATTACCCTCTTAATATCTGCCACATATCCTCACAACACCTCTCTAATGGGAGTACTTTCTTTTTTTTTTTTTTTTTTTTTTTTTTTTTTTGAGACGGAGTCTCGCTCTGCCCCCCAGGCTGGAGTGCAGTGGCCGGATCTCAGCTCACTGCAAGCTCCGCCTCCCGGGTTCACGCCATTCTCCTGCCTCAGCCTCCCAAGTAGCTGGGACTACAGGCGCCCGCCACGTCGCCCAGCTAGTTTTTCGTATTTTTAGTAGAGACGGGGTTTCACCATGTTAGCCAGGATGGTCTCAATCTCCTGACCTCGTGATCCGCCCGTCTCGGCCTCCCAAAGTGCTGGGATTACAGGCTTGAGCCACCGCGCCCGGCCCGGGAGTACTTTCAATGCCTCTTTTTTTTCAACAAGTGACACCCCATACAAAGGACACAAAGCCAGGGCAATAGGGATGGGACCACCCAGAGCATCAGCTCTATTTTGGCTGCCAAAATTAAAGCAGCTATCTCGACTGCCCTCAGGGTTCCCTCTTCCTTTTAACCCATTCATTTTACCCCAGAATCACAGCACACAGGTCTAAAATTTTGGAAACCCAAGTTCTAATCTGGCCTCTTTGCTTTCTATATGACTTTTGGCAAATCCTGTGATCTTCATTAAGACTGCCTTGGTTTCTCTCTCTGCTGAAAGGAATGAGTTAGTTGGATTTAACTAATGAAAAAGAAGTAAGTTTGCCAGGAGATAGTGTGTGCTCCTCAAATGGTACGCCACGACCTCGAGAATGAAGTGTTAGAACTGCACCGGGCATGGGGCCCTGACCTCGCACCCCAGCTGTAAGTGGACAAGCAGCTGACCTGCCCATCCAGCACCTTCTGGAGCCTGGAGCTGGGCGGCTTCCCAGCAGTAGATGATGTTTTCCTCACAACCTTTTCTTTGACAAACAGAAGGTTCTAGCATGGCTGCACTTGATTTGACTGGCTTTTCTAACAACTGTTCATTCTTGTCAGACACCAGCCAGCCCCACTCATTGCTTAAACTCGGCCTCCATTCCTTCTGCACTGGCCTCACAGGCTCATCCACTGAGCAGACCTTGTCTCAGGGGAGGCACTGGAGTCACAAAACCAACAAAGAGCATCCTTCCAAGTGTGGCCCTCAGTGTCTAGAGTAGTAGATGACAGCTGCAGTGAGGACAAAGCTGGTCATAGGAATTCTAAAAGAAAGGGGCTGGGTGGGGGTCTCTGAGAAGGCCTCACAAAGGGGTGAGGCTGGAGCCCCAAAGAAAGAGGGCAGCTCACTGAGAACAGAAGGGAAGTGCTAGTCAAAACCCAGTGGAGGCCCCAAGGTATGAGCCAGATGAAGCAGGACCTTCAATTGCTCTTAAATTAATAGATTGTGGCTTCAAAATTACATATGAATGTATCAAAAATCTCTTAAAGAGCTTAAAAAATTGAAAATCTCTTGAAAACTGAGGTGTCTGTGGGTGTGTGGTTGATAATAAAGCTGAGAGGTTAATGCCCTTTTTAAAGTATTTTTAAATATAAAGAATTGCCAAAGGAAGGTTAAAATTGGAGTGGACAAAACAAGAGTAGTCTGGAAGCCCTAATAACTTGATACTTATTGATCATTTACCATGCACCCAGGATCTCTGGGAAGTACATAATACATGTTAGCTCATTTGATCCTCACAAAAGCCTTATTTATCCTTGTATTATAATATTATCCTCATTTTTTACTATTCTCATTTTTCAGATTGGGACATAAATATAAGTAGTTTGAAACCAGCTAAGTCTGAGCCCACAGTTCCAGCTCACAGGCTTACACTGAACAGCCTGGTCTGTAGTTGAGTGGAACTGACGTGGATTTGGGAGTGGTGGGAGAGAGGGAGGGATGGCTGGTGGCAAGTCACAGTCAGGAAAGAGACTGAGTTCTCCCCCCTCATGGGATTAGGAGTCATAACCCACAGGTCACATTTGACAGTTTAAAAGTAAAAAGCCTTCCAAGTTAACCCACCTGGGGTAGGCCTTGTGATTCATGGTGACATCCTTTCCCTGGAAAAGAATCTTATTATGAGTTCCCAAATTGTTGGCATACTGCTTAATGTGTAGCCTACCGACATTGAAAAGGGTGCTGATTTTCTTTCTTTCTTTCTTTCTTTCTTTCTTTCTTTCTTTCTTTCTTTCTTTCTTTCTTTCTTTCTTTCTTTCTTTCTTCTTTCCTTTCTTTCTTTCTTTCTTTCTTTCTTTCTTTCTTTCTTTCTTTCTTTCCTTTCTTTCTTTCTTTCTTTCTTTCTTTCTTTCTTTCTTTCTTTCTTTCTTTCTTCTTTCTTTCTTTCTTTCTTTCTTTCTTTTTTTCTTTCTTTCTTTCAGACAGAGTCTTGCTCTGTCGCCCAGGCTGGAGTGCAATGGCACAATCTCAGCTCACTGCAACCTCCGCCTCCCGGGTTCTAGCGATTTTCCTGCCTCAACCTCCTTAGTAGCTGGGACTACAGGGACCCGCCACCATACCCAGCTAATTTTTGTATTTTTAGTAGAGATGGGGTTTCACCATATTGGCCAGGCTGGTCTCCATCTCCTGACCTCGTGATCTACCTGCCTTGGCCTCCCAAAGTGCAGGGATTACAGGTGTGAGCCACCGTGCCCGGCCAAGAGTGCCGATTTAAATTTACATATTAAAGTTTTATTGATTGTCTTCCACATAGACATTTTAGCCTGTATGTTGCGATCTGTATCCAATAGTTGTAACCTCTATATTGTACCCTCCAATGAAAAAGGACAACTTCAGTATGAGAAATCCCCTCCCTTCTCCTAAGCTTTCCTATAAAAAGCCTTCCAACATGTAACACTCCAGAAGACTCCCAACTTTGTTAGTGTGTCTTCCTGGGTCAATATTCACATTTGGCTTCCAATAAACCTTTATGAATTATTTCTGCTTCCAACAAACCTTTGCAAATTGTTACAAATAGCCTTAATTTTGGTCAACAGGAGGAGTGATGGGTTGTAAGCAATGGAGTAGAACTGTCAGATTTGCAGTTAGATTGTGTGTTTTAATCAGAGTGATCCATGCACATGGCTCACACACATCGGCCAAAGGATTTCTAATGCAAAGCGAGAGAGCAGCTGTCAGTTCACCCATCCACCAGGTTCCTACCCTGGGAGAGCACCCCTTCTAACCATTTCTAGGTTTAGCTATGAAAAAGTTACAAAATGTGACTTACCTTTTCTGCCAGACGTTCAGACTATGTTTTTGCTCTCTGTTCTGTTTGAGTTTCTCAACTTAATCCTCCAATCTTTTTAATTCTGGCAATCCACTTTTAATTTCCAGGAGACTTTTTTATTTCATTTTTTTTTTCACAGCCTGCTGTTTTTTGTTTCGTGGATGTAATATCTTCTCAAATGTCACTGAAGATCTAATTAGAATGTTTTTAAGCTTTTTTTGAGTCTCTGAATGACCTGTTTCCTCCAAGGTCAGTCTGTTCTGTTTCCTTGATTTTCTCCTGCATACTGCTGGTTCTCTCTGAGTCTGGTGGCTTTGATTGTCTATCTTTGGCTGTCATATTTAAGAATGAGGAGCTGAGTTGATTTTATAGTGAGCTATTTTAGGTTTCCTCCATGGTTTTATATAAGGATCTTCATTTCCCCTAAATAGCAGCACTGCTGCTATTTGTAACAATTTGTAAAGGTTTATTGGTATGTGGGAAGAGCTTGTTGAGAGAAAGACCTTGCTTCAGAGTGTGAAAATTAATGAAGACACCCAAATAAGAACAAGCAAAGGCTATTCATTCAGGGCTTGCAAGGAAGTCAGCTACTATCACTTGCATTTTGCCAGAGACTAAAGGCAAGGAGGGGAGTGGGAAAGTTTTAGAGTGGATAAAAGGGAAGGCTTCGGATGGGCATGGTGGCTCACACCTGTAATCCCAGCACTTTGAGAGGCTGAGGTGAGCAGATCACAAGGTCAGGAGATCAAGACCATCCTGGCCAACATGGTGAAACCCTGTCTCTACTAAAAATACAAAAAATTAGCTTGGCGTTGTGGCGGGCGCCTGTTATCCCAGCTACTTGGGAGGCTGAGGCAGGAGAATCACTTGAACGCGGGAGGCAGAGGTTGCCGTGAGCTGAGATTGCACCATTGCACTCCAGCTTGGGTGACAGTGCGAGCCTTCATCTCAAAAAAAAAAAAAAAAAGGAAGGCTTTAAGTCTGCTAGGCTCAGAGGCTGTGGGCAGGGGCAGCTGTAGGCAGGCTAAGTGGAAATGGGCATCCTATGTGTTTGGTTCAGGGAACATACTTAGCTTTTTCTGATTGGTCCTAAGTTGTAAATGGAGCCAAAAATAAGAAAGCTGGCTATTAATAAAAAATTCTTGACCATGTTGGGTCAATTGTGACAGAGATTATTCTTTGGCTCCCTGCACTGCATCTTCCTGAAGGTAAGATCCCTTACCAAGTACAGTTAGTAGGTTGGCTTCTTGGGCTACTTGTGGATCAGAATCCTGTTTTATATACAGCTAGCCATTGTTCATTTGTAGCTTCAGTCTTTCAATCCCAGGGACAAGAATTAGGGAACAGTTATTCATCAACTCCTGGCTGTTTGGGGCTACTGCAGGGCTGATTGTTTGACTTTCTGGGCTAATTGCTAGAGAGAGAGTTCTGATGTCCTACAAGTCTGACTTGCAAGATAGTAGGATGGCTTCTGGGCTGGTTACTATAGATAATGGGGTTAGAGTTCTATTGTTATATGTGGTCTGGTCATTGTCCATCTGTATAGTTAGTCTCTCGAGATCAAGTTAGCAGGAGATATAATGGGGTATGGAGCCTTTGCATGGCAGAATAGGGATGGTTCTCTCTGGGATGCTAACAACCATATGTCAAATTTCAGCACTATCCAATTAGCTGGGCGTGGTGGTGCCATGCACCTGTAGTCCCAGCTGCTTGAGGGGCTGAGGCAGGAGGACTTCTTGAATCTGGGAGGCTGGGGTTGCAATGAGCCAAGATTGCACCACTGCACTCCAGCCTGGGTGACAGAGTGAGACTCTATCTTAAAATAAAACAAAAATATAAACAAAACCCAACTTCAGCACTATCCAGAATTTCATTTAATTTTTTAGAGAAGGTTATTCTACCCCAGGGGCTAAAGCTGGGTTGCCTGAGCACTAGATTTGGGCAGAGGACATGTGGGCCAGGGGTGTGTAAAGACTTTCTTGCTCTGCCCCCAATGCCTGCCAACTCTGAGCCTAGAGCCTCTCAGAGTTTCTGCCTGATGAATCAGCTCCTTCGTCCACTACAGCTGCCGCCTCCAATTTCTCTGGCCTTCTTGTTTCCTTTGATGTGCTCTCGTGTGCTTCCTGTCTTCTAAATATTTGTTGAAATCTCTTGTTCGCTGATGGTTTCCTTCACATGCTCTTGATAAAGGACCATGGAAATAATCATTTTAGTGGAATAGCAGGTATTCATTCAACCCTGTAACCAGCAGCTGTGGATTTATTAATGACTCAACAGTTGTTTAAACAGTAGATTGAAAGAAAGCCAAATGGAAGACAAGGAGGATGAGGACAACATGTAGAATGAACTTGCAGGAAAGAAAGAAAATCAGAAGGCAGGTGCTAGAAACCTAACTGTGAGCAGCTCTCTAGAAGGCATGAAGCCAGGCTACAGGAGAGGCAGTGGACACAAGAGGGGCAGATTCGGGAAATATTAGAAGATAGAACCAGTAGAAGCTTAGAGCGTAATTTTGCATAAAGTACCACAAAATAGGTAAAAGATGTTAGGGACGGAGAAGTATCCCAAAGAAACCAGCAGCCTTGGATAACTGTACTCTGATGCTTCCATTTATAAGAGGAACTTTCCTCACTTTGGATTGTACTAGCTCTTGGTAGCAGGGAGCTACTGGAGGGTGTTCCTTCTCCTGGAGGCAACCCAGTCACTTTTCATGATGTGGGAACATCAAACCCTATTCAAGTCCTTCCTCAGGGACAATGGGAAGTCCTGGGTGGCAAATAAAAAAACAAAGCAAAGTGGCCCTCTTGTATGCTGCCTTTGCTTTAAGATTCTTTCTGAGTAACTTTCCTCAGTAAGATCCCTTACCAAGCACAGGAGTTGCTGCAGCCTGACAGTCATGCACAGAGATCTTGTTCCTAGATCGCCTCTGCTGCCTGACAGAGGAGCGCTGAGCACCCCTGCCATTCCTCTCCCACCCCACCCCCACTGACCTCCTCCACAAAAACGACTGCTTCCTTAGTTGCTTCCCAATGTCCTGTTGCTTTTGCTGTTGGAAGACCCAGAAATGAAGATTATTTTGGTGTTCCAAGCTGGTGTTGGAAGCTAAGCTACAAGTGGGAGCTAAGCTACAAGGATGCAAAGGCATATGAATGATACAATGGACTTTGGAGACTAGGGGGTAAGGAGGAAAGGTCAGATCACTTTCCCCAGCTCCAGCCCTTGAGATAGCTCAAGCCCTTGAGTGTCCACTCCCTTCTTGCATCCACAGGGGACACTTTTCCTGCCAACAACACCAGTCTCCCATTTTTTGTTTTCCCTCCTACTCTGTTTTCCTTACATCCATCCTCAGATTTACTCTCCCACAGAATCAGAAACCACTTTCAATAGTGCTTTTGCCACAAACGAACCAAATAGAAACATCTGGAGGGCCAGGCGCGGTGGCTAATGCCTGTAATCCTAGCACTTTGGGAGGCCGAGGTGGGCGGATCACCTGAGGTCGGGAGTTCAAGACCAGCCTGACCAACATGGAGAAATCTCGTCTTCACTAAAAATACAAAATTAGCCAGGTGTGGTGGCACATGCCTGCAATCCCAGCTACTAGGGAGGCTGAGGCAGGAGAATCCCTTGAACCTGGGGGGCAGAGGTTGTGGTAAGCCGAGATCCCACCATTGCACTCCAGCCTGGGCAACAAGAGTGAAACTCCGTCTCAAAAAAAAAAAAAAAAAGAAAAAGAAAAAAAAAAAAAAGAAACATCTGGAGGAGGAGAGAGGATTTCCCAGTGAGGAGGAGCCAATGATGGGCTCTGAGATGCTGGCAGGATGTCAGCAAGGAGTTGTCCGTCAGACAATTGACCCACAGTGCAGGAGAGAGGTGTGGGCTACAGATAAAAATCCCGGACTCACTTTCCTAGAAGTGTGGAAGTAGATGAGTTCTCTAAGGAAAATAAAGAGAGAAAAAGGAGAAGCTTGTGGAGAGTCTCTCTGACTCAATTACAGTCAAGGAAGTGACAAAGAATGGAGCTAGTAAAGACACAGAGATGCAGAAGCCGGGTAGAAAGGATGGAAGGGAGCTGCATCTCTGAGGGGCAATGTCAAATCCGAAGTTGCCCACTACATGTTAATTAACTCATAATTACTGCGTTCTTACTCGATGCTGGAAAATGCTGGTCCTGGGAATTGAAAGACTGAATATACAAATGAACAATGACCAGGCAATGTACAAACCAGGACTCTGACCCACAACCTGTAACAGCCAGCCCAGGAAGCCAACTTACTATCCACAGTATCCATTCCAGGAAGCCAAAGAATAACCCCTATAACAATTGACCCAAAATGATCAGGAATTGATTAATAACTTCCAGCTTTCCTATTTCAGCTCCCGCTTTTAACTTAGGACCAACTGGGGAAAGCTAAATATGCCCCCTCACCAATCACATGGAACGCCCTGCTTCTAGTGAGCTGCTGATATAGTTTGGACATTTGTCTCCAGCTAAGTCTCATGTTGAAATCCCCAGTGCTGGAGGTGGGGCCTGGTGGGAGGTGTTTAGATCATGGAGGCAGATCCCTCATGACTTGGTGCTGTCTTCATGATAATGAGTTTTCATGAGATTTGGTCATTTGAAAGTGTGTGGCACCTCCACGCCTCCACCCCCAATTCTCTTGCTGCTACTTTTGCCACATAATGTGGTTGCTTCCCATTTGTTTTGTGCCTTGACTGGAAGTTTCCTGAGGCCTCCCAGAAGTCGATGCTGCAATGCTTCCTGTACAGCCTGCAGAACTGTGACCCAATTAAACCTATTATATATTTTATATATAATCCAGTCTCAGGTATTTCTTTACAGCAATGCAAGAATAGACTAATAAAACTGCCTACAGCTTGCCCCTTCCCACAGTCTTTGATCTGGGCAGATCTGAAGCCTTCTCTTTTATTTACTCTAGAACTTTCCCACTCCCCTGCTTGCCTTGAGTTTCTGGCAAAATGTAGATGATGGTGGTGGACTCCCTTGAAAGCTCTGAATTAGTAGCTTTTGCTTGTTCTCATATGGATGGTCTTCATTTATTTCCACAAGATCGGATAGCAAAGAAGACAAACATCATTCCTGGCCACGAGCACCTTATACTGTGATAAGAAATACATTAAAGATATAAGCAGATGGTTAAAATTAAAAGAACTACAAATAAGATGATTCTCAGGAAAGAAGCATACAAGGGACCAGAGAGAGTTGAAGAGGTGGCTAATTTAGATGAGATGGATACATAAAAGGAATAGGAAGCCTGAGAAAACATTTTGAAGATTGGGGCACATGTTTGTAGGATAAATGGAAAGTGCTAGTGAGATGAAGTTTAAAACAGGGCAGAAGAGCTGAGGGCACGATTTCAAGGGGGTTAGGAGACCCAGCATTGAACACAAAGATTGCTGGAGGTGGGATGCTTTTTCCACTGTGATGGGAGAAGAAAGAAAATGTTTAAAAGTGATTTCAGAATTAAAATGTTTCCAATGTAACCTTTGACTCAATTAACATTGAAGCTTGCCACCTGCTGTGAGTTTAGAAGCCCATATCTGTGGGCCAGTGGGAACATTCTGGGCAGTGTGTCACATGGGCAACTACTCCTCACGTCCAGCTTCCCAAATTCACAACCTGGGCAGCTTGTCTGTTCCCAGCCATGTGGTGAATGTAAAATGTCCAAAGAATCAAAATCCACCCAAGGTTGACAATGCAGGGTTTTTCTCAGCCCTTTACTGAACTCACAGCAGGAGTGCCCCATCTGCTTAGCCTACTGAGCTCAGCCCTTTGCAGGAGGGAGCATGTGAGTGAGCAAGTGCAGGATCTGGCTGCCCACTCTGAGCACTGACACAGGAGCAAGCTCCATGTGAGGCCCACGGCCAGACCAGGCATGTGGCCTCAAGGTGAAAATGGCATCACCCAGACAAGGGTGTCTATGACCCCAAAGCCCCAGAGAGGGTGTCAGTGTGATAATTAGCTCTTTGAGCTCTGCTGTCCGCAACCCAATGGATGGTGTCATGTTAGCAGCTCAGTTGGTCCCTGGCCCTGTCATGTGGGTTGGCTGCCCTCTACCGGCAAGGGCAAAGTGCCAGTGTGACAGCCTTTCTGGGTACCCACACTCAGTGGGTCTGGAGCTCTTGTCCAGTGTCCAAGAAGAATGAGGTCATGCTGACAATTGAAGGCTGATGAGGGTGGAAAATGTTATTGAGTGTCGGAACAGCTCTCAGCAGAGAGAGGATGCAGTCAGGTGGTTTCTCTCTCTCCTTGTGTGGCTGGGTCCAGGGCTTTTTATGGACTCAGAATGTGGAGTGGATGCTGATTGGTTTGTGAGTACGCAAAAAAGGTTAAAGTGAAGACACCACTCAAAGGTGGGCACAACAGTGTAGAAAATCAATTAGGACAGGGTAGGTAAAGGTAAAATAGGCAAAGGGTGGGGATCAATCAGAGGAAAGTGCACAAAATAGGAAGACAGGTTCTCAATCCAGTCCACAGATTTGATTTGTAGCTTACCTTTCAGGCTTTAAACTGACTTTGGCTTGGAGGTGAGGTTTCACTGGGGACCTGCCCCTATTTGCCTAGGCATTTGGCTGCCCCCTGTTGCTATCAGTGAGATTTTAAAAACTGAGACAGAATTATTTTCAGAGTCAGGACATTTTATGGATAGACTAAAAATTGGCACCAGCAATGAAAAAGCAAAAAACAAATTCATTTCCACCTTTTCTGAACTCTGCATCTGTCTATAGAGAGAGGGGCTATGGTTCCAGATCCTAGAACAACCCCTGATTGTAAAGCTGATGGGGTCAGGCCTGCTGACTACTTCACGAAGGAAGAACTTAGCACTTATCAGGCTCTGATTACTTCAATTCAAAGGAGATGTTTGGGAAGACAGAGCAATTTTCCCTGGAATGGAACTTGGAGCCTCAACAACAAGCCCCAGGAAGTCAGATTATAGAGAAGAACAAAGAAAGGCAAGCAGAAGGGCCACATTTCTCACTACTAACTAAGTTGGGTTTATCCTCTGTGGATACAAGTCAAATGTGGTCAGTCTCTTCCCCCTCCCTTACTCTAAGACTTCAAAATAGCCACACCAAGGCATTAAATAATATGTTTCTATAGTTTTATTATTAAGAGGTATGACACCACCCAGTTCTTAACCCATTTCTTAGCCCAAGGAAGTTCAGAGGTAAGATAAAAATATTTGTCTTACACATGACTTAATAACTACAAAAAAAAAAACCCTTAAAAATTGATGGTGTGTGAAAATAATGAGTAGGATAGTAATTTTGGTGAATATTTTCATAGTTTTGATGAGGTGAGCTTTCTAAAGGCAGTAGCTATAAAGTAAAAGATTAATATATTTACTTATATTTTTAAAAGGCAAGAAAGAAAAAGGAAAGGGTTTTTTTTTTAAAAAAACACTAAATAAAATTAAAAGACATAAAAATAGGAAGAATATTTGTAAAATGCATACAGATATCAATATTTTTAGTACAACAAATGTTTTTAAAATATAAGCAAAGGATTTGTATAGGTAATTCACATTTAGAATAAACTTTAAACTCCTGCCTAGAACTCTGACCTCAGCTCCTAAGACCTTTGCTCCTGCTTACCACTCTCCAGTGACCTGGGATTTCTTCTCGTTCTCAAATAAACTAGGCTTATTTATACCTCAGAACATTTGTACTTGCTTGTTTTCTATTCCTTTGATGCTTTTGCCGGTATCATTGCATACCTAGCTCTTTCTCATAATTTGGATTTTAGTTCAAATATCACATCTTCAGAGAAGCCTTCTGCAACTACTCAAGTCACCATTCCAAGTCATACTCCATGTCACCTTGTCTTATTTTTTATAGCATATATCACCACCCCAAATTGTGTGAGTGTGTATCTGCACTGTCTCCCTCACCTCACTCTTAGAAAGCAGGCTCCATGAGGGGAGAACCTCACCTGTCTTATTTATCGTTGTATCCCCAGTATATGGAACATCTCATGGCACACAGCGGGGTCTCAACAAATATTTGTTAAATGATTAAATGAATGAATAAAGAAAAATGAGAAAATACAATCAATAAACATTAACAAAAATTTTGTTTTGTGGGTAAATAAGTGCAAATTAAAATAATGAGAACCTTTTAAAAACTAATTAGATGGGTAATGGTAAAAAAATAGTACTGTCTGTTTCTGGGGATATAACTTGATGAATGCGTTATAGAATGAAAACTGTTCAAATGCATTAAAATATAAAATTGTCAAATCTTTTTAGCTCACAATTCTACTTCCATGAAAAATCCTAAGGAAATGTCACTTCTACTTCAGACTGGAATGATAAATCCATAGATCCAAGAAGCTGAATAAATCTCCAGCACAAGACACATGAAGGTGACATCAAAATAAATCATAATCAAATTGCTCAAAATATGTGATAAAGAGAAAACCTTTAAGCAAAGAGAGAAAAACATTTGATACTTTCAGAGGAACAAAATTAAGAAGATAGTGGAGCAACATTGTTAAAGTGCTGAAAGAAAAAAACTGTCCACTTATAATTCTATGCCCAGAAAATATATCTGTTATGGGCTGAATTGTGTTCCCCCACCCCCCAAACGTCATATGCTGAAGTCCTAACTGCCAACTCCTCAGAATGTGACTATATTTTGACACAAAGCCTTTACGGAGTAATTAAGGTAAAATAAAGTGATATAGATGGGCCCTAATCCGATATGATTGGTGTCCTCATATGAAGGGAAGATTAGAACACCACACAGACTGAGGGGCAACCATCTGAGATCATGGTGAGATGATGACCTTCTTCAAGCAACAGAGAGAGGCCTCAGAGGAAACCAAACTTGCCAGTCCCTGATCTTTGACTTCTGGCCTCCAGAACTCTGAAAAAATTAAATTCTGTTGTGTATACCATCTACTCTGTGGTATTTTGTTACGGCAGCCCTAGCAACCTAATACAATATCTTTTTTAAATGAAGACAAAGTAAAGACATTTTTAGACATACAAAGTTTAAAACATTCATCACTAGCAGACCTAGACAATGAGAAGTATTAAACAGGCAGAATAAAAATAATAGATTGAAATGTAGATCTATGCAAAGGAATGAGGAACATTGGAAAGATGAACTATGTGGGTAGATATCCAAGATTTTAAAAAATTACTTAAATCTTAAGCTCAGGAATTTGAAACCAACCTGGTCAACATAGAGAGACTTCATCTCTACAAAAAATAAAAAACATTAGTAGGGTAGGGTAGTGTGCACCTGTGGCCTCAGCTACTCAGGAGACTGAGGTGAGAGGATCTCTTGAGCCCAGGAGGTTGAGGCTGCAGTGAGCCATGATTGTGCCACTGCACTCCAGCCTGGGCAACAGAACAAAACCCTGTCTTACATTTAAAATAATAATAATAAAATAAAAAAGTCAAAGAATGGAAATAGATATACCATGTTAACTCTAACCAAAGGATAGTTATATCAGCTATATTAATATCAGACAAAGTACATTTCAGAGCAAAGAGTATTACAAGACAAAGATCATTTCATAATGAAAAATGATTTTCATCAGGAGGGCATAAAAATCTTTACCTCTTATATATCCAATAACAGAGCTTCAAAATATGTGAAGCAAAACCTGATAGAACTGAAAGAAATAAAAATTTATAATTTTAGTTAGAGATGTTTATCTTCTATCTCCATAATTGGTATAACAGTTATACATAGAAAATCAGAATATAGGAGATGAACAACATGGTCAACCAACTTGACCAAATTGACATTTCTATAATACTCCACTCAAGAATGGAAGACTATATATTCAAGGCATACAGAATATTTACCAATACAGACCATATTCTGGGTCACAAGACAGGTCTCAATATATTTACAAAAATTCAAGTCATACCAGGTTTCTTTTATTTAATTCTATAATAGAATTAAATTACAAATCAATAAAAAAGTCTCTGAAAAAAGTATTTGGAAACTAAACAATGTACTTTTCAATAGTTGATCAAAAAAGAAATAGAAAGAAAAATCAGATATTACTTTATACTGAATGAAAATAAAAACACAACATATCAAAAATTCATAAGATACTGTAAAAGCAGTATTTACTGGGAAATTCATAACACCAAATGTCTATATTAGAGAAGAAGAGGCCAGGAGCAGTGGCACACACCTGTAATCCCAGCACTTTGAGAGGCCGAGGCGGGTGGATCATGAGGTCAGGAGTTCAAGACCAGCCTGGCCAAGATGGTGAAACCCCATCTCTACTAAAAATACAAAAATTTGCCGGGCATGGTGGCACACGCCTGTAGTCCCAGTTACTCGGGAGACTGAGGCAGCAGAATCGCTTGAACCCAGGAGACAGAGGTTGCGGTGAGCCAAGATCGTGCCATTGCACTCCAGCCTGGGTGACAAGAGCGAAACTCTGTCTGGAAAAAAAAAAAAAAAAAAAAAAAAACAAGAAGAAAAGTTTCAAACCAAATTGTATGGCCAATGCCCCTGACAGGAATAACTTAAGCATACCCTGAGGATGACCCTATGGTTTAAGAAGAATGTGTGCTCAAAGTGTTCTCAGCTAAGAAATCTGGGAACAGCCAACCCACAGATTCACTCTTTATCTATAAAGGACATCGGAATCCATGACCTGTTCTTGGAACATAGGATGTGCAAGGAACTGAGACCCATTGTTTTGGGTTAAATGGAGGTTCGTGAAGGTTGCTAGGCGGAGGGTGCTAAGTGGAAATTGCTACATAAACTACTTGCTTCTCATGAACAGCAGCAATTCTCCTGTCCAGCCCACCACTTTTAGAACACCCTGTATGTAAGTCCTCAAAAAACTCATTTGCTGGCTTTGGATCTCTTCTTCAGCCTCTTGGACATGAGTCTGGCATGACACTAGTGACTTCAGCTTCTACTGTAATAAATTAATTTTTTCAAAAAAGAGCAAATTAAACTCAAAGTATATAAAATAAAGAAAATATTAAAGATTAGAGCAGAAATCAATGACATAGAAAACAGAAAAACAGGCTGGGCCAGGTGGTTCATGCCTGTAATCCCACACTTTGGGAAGCTGAGGCGGGCGGAATACCTGAGGTCGGGAGTTTGAGACCAGCCTAGCCAGCATGGAGAAACCCCTGTCTCTACTAAAAATACAAAATTAGCCAGGCATGGCGGTGCATGCCTGTAATCCCAGCTACTCGGGAGGCTAAGGCAGGAGAATCATTTGAACCTGGGAGGCGGAGGTTGCGGTGAGCCAAGATCACGCCATTGCACTCCAGCCTGGGCAACAAGAGCAAAACTCCGTCTTAAAAAAAGAAAAGAAAAATAATAGAGAAAATCAATGATTCTTTCATTGCAAATAATGCAGACTTTGTTTCAAGGCTAAGCCTTTGCTGACACTATGAAAGCAAACGCAAATCTTTTTTTATCTATATATGTGTAAACCTGTATGTGTATATATGTGCATTTACTCATAATTATGCTTTGCATTCATTTCATTTAACAAAATATATCATCTTTATTAAAGCAACCCTTCAAATATATATACACATATATGTTTTAAAACTGAGTCTTTCAGATGATTATAAAATTGATCATTCTCTAGCCAGACTGATCAGGAAAAAAGACACAAATTATTAATATTAGGAATGAGAGAGGTAGCATCACTCTAGATTCTATAGATATAAAAATGAACATAAAGGATTATTAAAAACAACCTTGTGCCAATAAATTGCACAATTTAGATGAAATGGATGAATTATTTGAAAGAAATGAATTATCAAAGCTCACTCAAGAAATGATTATCTCACTGGGCATTGTGGCTCATGCCTGTAATCCCAGCACTTTGGGAGGCCGAGGTGGGAGGTCACTTGAGGCCAGGGATTTGAGACCAGCCTGAGCAACATAGTAGGAACCCCTCTTTCCAAAAAAGTTTTTTAAAGAAATAGATTATTTGAATAGCCCTATACCTATTAAATAAACTATAGCCCCATACCTATTAAAGTTGTGGTTAAAACTATTCCCACAAAGAAAATACAAGGTCCAAATGGATTTAATGGTGAATTACAACAAACGTTTAAGGAAGAAATAATACCAACTCTACAAAAACTCTCCTAGAAATTTGAAGAGGAAGGCATACATACCTCCCAACGTATTTATTTTTAATGTAATAACTTTAATCAGCACCCTTTTACTGACACATAACATGCAACATGAATTGTTGCCTGAGGAAAACGGCTCTAAAAGAACACAAGAAAAGTTGAATGTGGTGAAGTAGATAGAGGTATCCTAGGCAAAGGCCCCTGCCACAAGGAAAGAGAGAAGAAGACTCTTGTAAAGGACAGCTACTCTTCCTCCAGTTGCCCCCGATATCTCAGTGGCAAGAAGCATTTTCTATGTTTCATTGAGGTGGTACTAATATTTTCAGAGCACTACACTGCTGAAGAGAAGATTGTGGACAAGGGCAACTTTTCATCCCGTATCACATTTTGGTTCCTAGATCCTGAGTGTGCTACAGTTTACTGAGGATCTCCCATGTGCTGAGTTCTGTGTTGGGAATTTCCAGGTATAACATTCCTTCTCATTCTTACAACCACCTCTGTTATAAGAAACACCATTCAGTACAATGCACCCTTGCCCAAGCCCCAAGTTTCTTTTGCAGGCCAGGAGAGGCCAAGAGATGAGATAAGAAAGGACAAACAAACCATCACAAGATTCAGGTCGGATTTACTCATTGATGTAACCCATGTGGCAGGCGCCTCCTTTTTCTCTCTCACAAATTATGTTTCTAATCACCTACCAGGAAGGGAGAAACAGGCAGAAGGGAGGCAAGGAGTCCATCTTACTACTTCCTCAACAGGGCCATCCTTCGAAGGATGTATCCTCATCACTTTGTGGTCTGTAATTAGGTTGTTCCCTCAGCCTGGTGGATAAGCTCTTGTGTCACCTCATTCCTGTTTTCTTACCTTCCCTTCATTGGATATGGATAAAAATTTAAGTTGATTTTTACTGCCAAAAGTCACACAGGGTTGAAAAAAAAGTGATAGACTCATCCTTGATGTGCCTTTCAGTCTTTGAATAATAGAATAAAGTCTTATTGACTGAAGCTTCAAAGACATGCCACTTCCCAACCTTTCTCTTTTTCTTCTCTTTTCTTCTCATAATCCCTCTCTTCAAGACCTCAAATACCCTGCCTGACCCTCCTTTCAGAAGAATTGATCGCTTATATCTTTGTTGGACATTAGTGTACCATGGTTGTATGCATATGACTGTTCGTGGCTTTATCTAACTTAGTAGAATTGATCTTACCATCCCCTGGTTCTGCTAGGAAGTGAGGGCATGGGGAGGGGAAACTTGGGACATGGAGTGCTGGAAGGAGAGAAAGTGGGGTAATGATAAATGTTCTGCTCTGAGTTGCATTTCCCCCCCACGGTATCTGAAATGAAACATATTTTACCACCATGAAAATTCATTTATTTCTTCAGACTTTCCTATTCTCAATACAAGAAATTACAAAGTTCAAATTCCTTCTTTTGGCATATTTCTTAGAAAACAGTAATCCCCATTTGGATTAATTAAAGGCTCCAGTCAACAAGCAACTAGTCAAAAGACAACTCATAGTGAATGCTAGCCTAAGAGGTGGAGAAGGGAGAGGATGACTGGTCATTAGCCATCTGGGTTGCTGCTCCTGTTTCTATAGGAACATCCAGTGTGGCCCCCAGCAAGGTTGGTCTTCCTCAGGTGGCCACCAGGAGGCAGAATAACACTTGGGAGTTGGGGAAGAGGGTGCTGTGGAAATGAAGATCGCCTACATGAAAACAAGCAGAGGCTATTTATTCAGAGGTGGTTATAACAAGGGGGTCAGCCACCCTCACTTATCCTATGACAGAGGCTCAAGGCAGACAAAAGAGAGTGGGAAAACTTTATAGTTAAAAAAAAAAGTCAGTGGAACAGCTTTAAGTATGCTTTGATTGTAATTTGTCAGTGTGGGGAAGCTGTAGGCAGGATAATTAAAAGTGGAGCACCTTACATGATTGATTTGGGGAGCATTCTATGTTTGGGCCTCAGTTGGAAGTGAGGACAAAAAATAAGGAAACTGGCAGCCATTGACCAAGTCCTCCCCCTTCTGTGAAAGTTGCTACAAAGGTTATGGTTTGACTTCCTGACCAGGTTGCTGCAGAGTTCTGTTGTAACATACAGTCTGCCATTGTCCACTTATATATTCAGTCCTTTTGTATACTCTGTGCTTCAACATCATGCTTGATCTGCACTTTCTGCAGCTACCCACGGGTGATCAATAGGAGGCTGACTTTGTGTGTCCTCCCACAGAGGTCTCCCATCATCAACTTTGTATTAGCTATCCATTGCTACGTGTCTTAGTACATTTTGTGCATTATTACAGAATACATGAGACTAGGTAATTTATAATAAGCTGAAATTTATTGGCTCACAGTTTTGGAGGGTAGAAAATCCAATATCAAGGTGCAGGCATCTTGCCAGGGTCTTTTTGCTGTGTCA
Organism: Rhinopithecus roxellana; assembly: GCF_007565055.1. Lineage (NCBI taxonomy): Eukaryota > Metazoa > Chordata > Mammalia > Primates > Cercopithecidae > Rhinopithecus > Rhinopithecus roxellana. The sequence continues at coordinate 31,524,018 of NC_044563.1, forward strand.
TATGATGGAAGGAAGGGAGGAAGAATGAAAGAAAGAATGTGTTTAAAGGGGGCCAAACTCTCCCTTTTATAACAAACCCACTCCCTCAATAATGGCACTAATCCATTCACTTCACCTTCACGGCCTAATCACTTTTCATTAGGTCCCACCTCCCAGCGCTGTTGCATTGGGAATCAAGTTTCTAACACCTGCTTTTGGGGGGACATATCCAAACCATAGCACTGTGTAACGAATTACCCCAACAGTTAGTGTCTTAAAATATTTATTATCACACATTTTCTATGGGCCAGAAATCCAAGTATGGTTTAGCAGATTCCCTGGCTCAGGATCTCTTACAAGGACACAGTCAAAGTATCATCTGGTTGTGTAATCGTCTTAAGGCTCAACTGGGGAAGGATCAATTTCCGAGCTCACTTACAACTCTGATGTTCACATGGCTGTTGGCAGAATTTAGTTTTTTGTGGGCTATTGGACCAAGAGTCTCAGTTCCTCACTGGCTGTTGGCCAGAGACCACTTTCAACTCCTTTTAACCTGTGTTTCTCCACAGGACAGCTCATAATATAGCAGCTCATTTCATAAGAGTCAGCAAACCAAGAAAAGCCAGGGAAAAAGAATCAAGACAGACTCTGCAATCAAAATAGAAATGATAGCCTTTTGCAACCTAGTCTCAGAAGAGACACTGAATCACTTTTGCCTTATATTCTATTCATTAGAAGCAAAGTATTAGGTCTATCCCAGAAAGATCAACTCGGGGTATAGTGGGGGCGTGGAGTGGGGATTACAGAAGGGAGTGAACACCAGGAATGGAGATCATTGGGGGCTGTCTTGAAGGTTGTCTAATCACAAAACTCTGTCAAATAGAGGCATAACCTGGAGATATTGTTGCTTCGGTTCCAGACCACCACAATAAAGTGAATATCACAATAAAGTGAATATCACAATAAAGTGAATCACACAAATTTGTTGGCTTACCAAAATGTATTAAAGTTTATACTATATTGAGGTCTACTAAGTGAGTGATAGCATTCTGTCTAAAAAAAAAGTGTACATATCTTAATTTTAAAATACTTTATAACTAAAAAATGCTGACAATCATCTGAACCTTCAGCAAGTTGTGATCTTTTTGCTGGTGGAGTTTTGCCTCAATGTTGAACACTTTGCTTTGGATTAGGCTTTGGCTTAAGGGAATGTTGTGGCTGGTTTGATTTTTTTATCCAAATTATTAACACTTTCTCCATATCAGCAAGAAGGCTGTTTGGCTTTCTTATCATTCACACGTTCACTGGAGCAGCACTTTTAATTTCCCTCAAAGACTTTTCCTTTGCATTCACAATTTTTCTAACTGGTGCAAGAAGCCTAGGTTTCAGCCTATCTCAGCTTTCAACATGCCTTCCTTATTAAGCTATTCATTTCTAACTTTTGATTTAAAGTGAGAGACATGTCATTCTCACATATAAAACATATTCATTCCATCCCATAGCCACAAAAGCCTTAACCTCTTCAGTACCAGCACAAAAGTCTATAATCGAGAGTCTTATCTAAATATCACCTAAATCAGATATGGGTGAGATTCAGGGTATGATTCACCCTAAGGTAAATTGCTCTCCAACTGTGAACCTGTAAATTCAAATAATTTATGGACTTCCAAATACAATGATGGAATAGGCATAGGATAGACATTCCCACTTCAAAAGGGAGAGATAGTAAGGAAGAAAGGGATAATGGGTTCCAAGTAAGTCTGAAACACTACAGGTCAAATAACATTAAATCTTAAGGCTTCAGAATAATCTTTAATTCAATATCCTACCTTCCAGACACACTAGGGTGAGGGTTAGCCCCTGAAGGCTCCAGGGTTTTGCTGGGCGCATCCCATACAGCAACTGTCATGCATTGGAGTCACACGCTTGCAGCTCTGCCCAGGTTGGAGCTGCATGTTGGTGGCTCTACCAGCCTGGGGTTTAGGAAGTGGACCTGCCTTCATGACTACACTGAGCATTGCTCTAGTGGGGATTCTCTGCAGTGGCCCCATCCCTGTGACACTTCTCAGCCTGGGCGCCAAGGCTCTTCAGGGTATTTTTTGACTTTTTTTTTTTTTTCCTTTTTGTGGAGAACGGGGTCTCGCTGTATTACGCAGGCAGGTCTCGAACTCCTGGGCTCAAGCTATCCTCCCGCCTCTGCCTCCCTGAGAGCTGGGATTACAGGCGTGAGCCACCGCACCTGGCCGAGGGTATTTTTTGAAATCTAGCTGGAGGTAGTCATGCTCCTACGAGTTGTGCACTCTACACACCTGTGGAGATGGTACTGCATGGACACTGCCGTGGTTTACCTCTTGTGCCTTCCATAAGAACAGGCACTGCCACACCTGGGCATGCTTGAGCCACAATTTAGGTGGCTAAGGAATGCTGCACTGGAATGCAGGCAGCAGAGGCTTGAGGTGGCCTGATGCCAAACTTCTACAGATGCCCAAAGCCCCTCTTTTGACATATTTCTGTCTTCCAGGTGTTGCACTGAGCCTGTGCTGGGAGAGGCAACCCTGACTATCTCTGAAATGTGTTCAGGGTCATTCCTTTATTGTCTTAATGAAGAGCATTTAGCTTCCGCCCACCCATATTAATCTCTTTGGCAGTTGCTTGGTCACACCTTGATGTTTTGTCTCTATTGTGCCATTTTATTCTTTACAACATGGCCATGCTGACAATTTTCCAAATATTTAAGTTCTGCTTGCCTTTTGGTTATAAAGTTCATCTTTAATTTGCTTCTCTCTTTTCGTATTTACTATGAGCAGTCAAGAGAAGCCATGCTGCGCCCTGAACTCTTTACCTGTAGATTTCTTCTGCCAAATCCAATTTCATTGCTCATTCATAAATTCCTCTTTTCATAAAACACTAGGACAAGAAAGTAATTCAGTCAAGTTCTTTGCCACAAGAATAGTCTTGGCTCCAGTTTCCAATAATATACTCTTCGTTTCCATCTGAGATCTCATCAGAATGAACTTTACTGTCCATATTTCTACCAACATTCTGATCACAATCTCTTAGACCATTTCTAAGAAGATTGAGCCTCTCTCTATAGCTTTTCTCTTTTTCTAACCCTCACCACAACCACCCTTTATGGTTTATTCATGGCAATAGAGACCTTTTCTAGCCTGCTCCTCCAAACTCTTCCAGTCCATTACCCAGTTCCAGAATTGCTTCCACATTTTTAGGTGTTTGTTACAGCAGCACCCTACTTCTCAGTACCAATTTCTGTCTTAGTCCACTGATGCTGCTATAATAAAATACCTGAGACTGGGTAATTTATAAATAATAGAAATTTATTTCTCATAGTTCTGGAGGCTGAGGACTTCAGGTTCAAAACACCAGCAGATTGGGCATCTGGTGATGGCTTGCCCTCCACTTCAGATTGTGCCTCTTGCTGCATTCTCACATGGTGGAAGGCGCAAGGCAGCTCCCATCCATCTCGTTTATAATAGCATCAGTCCCATGAGGGCTTTGCCCTCATTACTTAATTACTTCTGAAAAGGCCTCATCTCTTAAAATACCAACATATGAATTTTGGGGAGACACCAGTATTTAAACCATAGCACTATTACTTATAAATTATTTATAGACTGCAGGCTGAGTGACCCATACATTTTTGCCACTTCCTGGGTCTTCTGTCTTTTATCTGTAAAACCTGACAGTGAAGAAGTGAACATTGTGTTGGGTTGATAGAATCTTAAAAGATTTTCTCAGGTGGCTGAACAGAACTTGGGAGAGGCCGGGCGCGGTGGCTCAAGCCTGTAATCCCAGCACTTTGGGAGGCCGAGACGGGCGGATCACGAGGTCAGGAGATGGAGACCATCCTGGCTAACACTGTGAAACCCCGTCTCTACTAAAAAATACAAAAAACTAGCCGGGCGAGGTGGCGGGCGCCTGTAGTCCCAGCTACTCGGGAGGCTGAGGCGGGAGAATGGCGTAAACCCGGGAGGCGGAGCTTGCAGTGAGCTGAGATCCGGTCACTGCACTCCAGCCTGGGCGGCAGAGCGAGACTCCGTCTCAAAAAAAAAAAAAAAAAAAAAAAGAACTTGGGAGAAACAGGTCACACAAAGTCTCGAGTCTATCTCGGAAAAGGAAACTTTTACAAAAACTGTAGAGATCAGGCTCTTTTCATTACGATAGTATCTTCTGCAATATTCTACCAATGCCACCCCTCCCTGATCCCACCACTAATACACCTCACACCCTAAAATAAAACAAATAGGCAAGAGGGAGACTTCTGATATTTGGCTATTTGAGGTGTTTCTTATCTCCTTTCCACAATTTCTCATAACTCCTTAACATTCCAATAACTTCCTTGCTTCTATAATCATTTCTGAATTCCTGGCACTACCATAATATTTTAAATTCAACAAGAAATAAATTTCTATCAGGAGAACCATAAACCACTGCAGATAAAAGGAAATACAGAATGTAACAAAGGTAGGTAATTACATAAAAAACATTAAGGGCTGTTTGGCCTTGGGGAAAATGTGACTCACTTGTTAAACATAGAGCACAGAGTAGAGGGTAAGCATATTCTTAAAATTTTTTGGTTTTCAGGGCAGCACAAAGCTATTATGTTTGGAAATAGACTTCTTTAAATATTAACCTTCAGCCTCCACCATTTCAGTAAATATGAACACACGCATTATCTTTCTCGGTCCTCTCCATAGCCCTTAGGAGGTTAGTATTACCATCCCCATTTTGTGAATGAGGTTACCAGGTCTGGGTTTTGCAGGAGCCAAGGCAGGGAGAGAAGGTGAGAGGTGAGGCTCCATAGGTGGGTCAGCAACAGGAGCCATGAAAGAGTTTTAAGCAAGGGATGACAGGTTTGGCTTTGAGTCATTTTAATACATGGCATGAGGAGTGAATTGGAGGGGCAAGGCTGGCACTTGGAGGCCAGTTTGGAGACCATTGTGTTTTCCAGAGGGAGGCATAGTGGGTGCAAAAATTAGAGATGCTCATTCTCAGGGTTGTGCAAGTGTCTGCTTAAATTTGTGTTCTTTCGTGGGGTAGGGGGCTAGAGGAGGGATAGCACTAGGAGAAATACCTAATGAAGATGATGAGTTGATGGGTGCGGCAAACCACCATGGTACATGTATACCTTTGTACCAAACCTGCACGTTCTGCACATGTATCCCAGAACTTAAAGTATAATAAAAATAAATAAATAAAAATAAAATAAAAATTTGCTTCCTTGCACCTAACTTGCCTTACCAGTTCCAGCTCGCTGAGAATATGAACTGCTGAATTTGTAACTGATCGTTTTCCTGTTAGCTGAGGTATTCGCCCTTATGCAAACCCTCAAGCTGGAGGGGTAATTACTAAAAATGAGAGCCTGTAAAATGCTGCTATACCCAACATATAGCAGCATACATAAACACACTTATGAGTATGACAAAAAGAGCTCATTTCTGTGGTGAGCAAGATGGGGTTGACTGCTCAGGATGAGACACTTGGGAAAGTGTAATGACAATGGGGGAAACAGATATGCTTTTTCTTCTGATGTGGGAACAAGTTTATCAAGAGAGATGGTGGCTCCTCAGTGTGGGAGGTAGCTCAGTTTTAAGAGCCAAGATCATGCAAAGGAGGACAGTGTTCATCCATGTGCAAGGCAGCCTTAGAAAGGAATGGAGTTGAAGGTTCTTGATATCCACTCGCGTGCTTCACCAGTGGTCTTCAAACGTATTTCCTTGGATGTCCTCTAAACAAACAAATCGCCAACCATAACAAAATCCTCGAGGATGAGAACAAACGGAGGTGAAGAACAGGAAAATTAAAGCCTCAAGGGCTGTTGTGAAAATTAAGTGAGAAAATGAATGGAAAGCCCTGTTAGCACAATGCCCACTGTTTTAGTTCCCTTGATGTTCATTTATTTCATAATTTCATTCTGAGCTATTTAGGGAATCTGATAGGCGATAATAAGAGCTATCATTTGTTGAACAATTACAAAAGTATAAGCACTTTATCTGCATTATTTAATCCTTACAATGACCTGTTTTACAGATAATGAATTGAGGCTCAGAGAAGTTAATTTAGTTGCCCAAGGGCATGCAGTTGTAAATGGCTTTGATGGATTTGAGGCCCAGTTAGTCTGACCCTAGCAGAGCCATGACATTAACCACTGCATCCTACTGCCTCTCCTGGCTTCAGAGCCACTGGATGAGACAAACACCTTACAGAGGACCTCACACTGAGCCCTGTTTGCCAGACTAGCACCTCCAGGGAGAAATTTTTCAGCCTTCCTGAGGAAACAATTTCATGTCTTGAAGTCTCTCACTGGGACTACTCTGAGAACATCTCTCTTCTGTCAAAACCTAATTGTTTCTTGCTTTTATTTCAACTCTGTGCAGCTTATTTAGTTGAGCTGGAAAAGCTTGAAATAATATGAAATTAAAATGTTATTTCAAAATACTTATGTCACCACTCTTCATCACAAACAGCTCCATCCTTTGGACTCATGGGCAACAGTGATTCATTTCTGACTTTCAAGATCATGCCCCAGTTGGTAAAAATAAAATGCATTTTGGGAGTAACAAAATAAAATTATTCATTGCCAAGGGACTGAGGCTCAAAAATCATTTTTTCTTGAATAGAATTTATGAAAAAGAAACTAGCTTGCTTTCCTGACAATTGGACACCTCTTCTTCGTGCTTTGTTCCTATTGCTGTGCTTTTTATTCATGCTGAAGTTTGAGGGCGGCTTTACATCCCGCACCGCCTCAGATATGTCTATTTGTAGCACCATATGGAATGCCAAATATTCACCAAACAACATATACCCAACTTTCATTATTGTACCTTCAAAAGAAGAAAAAGCAAGCCAGTTGTAAACAGCTTAGCTGGAATTAAGGCCCAGTTAGTCTGACCCTAGCAGACTCACTGCTAGGGTCTCACTGACACAAGACAGCAGATCCTTGACATTTTCAAGAAGCATTCCAAGACTCTGACAAATCCCTCAGAATGACGTATATGAGAATGTTTATATTGGAACCTAATTGCCCTCCAAATTACATTTTTATCAAAAGTCACATGTTTCCTATATACAACCTTACAATGTAATTAAGTAGTCATTTTTCACTGAAGGTTTAGCCTCCTCTTAATAAGCAAATCGGGGCTGTCTGGGCACTCACTGAAAGTACCATAAAGTCCTCTTTTCTCTTTTTAAGTGTACGGATTGTTCACATCAGACACCTGAGCCCTTTCTAACATTCCCTTCTTTAAAGTAACTTGAAGTTTGAATCTCTGGTCAACCACAATGACTTCTTCTTAGAAGTAAGCAGTCATTTTTCATGGTGACCATTTTTCATGGTGAGTAATCAAAGTAAGTGGTGTAAATGTGATAAAACAGAAATGGAAGTTTAAGAAAATAATTTATAATAATACTTGTTATAGACTGAATTGTATCCCCTCAACCAAAAAAAAAAAAAAAAAAATTCATGTGTTGAAGACTTAACCTGCAATGAGACTGTATTTGGAGGTAGGGTCTTTGGGGAAGTAATTAAGACTAAATGAAGTCATAAGGATGGGCCCTAACCTAATTGAACCAGTGTCCTCACAAAAAGGGGAAAAAATACCAGAGTTCTCGCTCTTTCTTTCTCTCTCTGTCTGCACACACACAGAAGAAAGCCCATGTGAGGACACAGCAAGAAGACAGATATTTACAAGCCAGAAAGAGGGCCCTCACTAGACATCCACCCTGATGTCACCTTGATCTTGAACTTCCAGACTCTAGAATTGTGAAAAAGTAAATTTCTATTGCCGGGGTGTCCAATCTTTTGGCTTCCCTGGGCCACACTGAAAGGAAAAGGGTGGTCTTGGACCACACATAAAATACACTAACGCTAATGACAGCTGATGTGCTTTTTAAAAATCTCATAATGGGCCGGGCGCGGTGGCTCAAGCCTGTAATCCCAGCACTTTGGGAGGCCGAGACGGGCAGATCACGAGGTCAGGAGATCGAGACCATCCTGGCTAACACGGTGAAACCCTGTCTCTACTAAAAATACAAAAAACTAGCCGGGCGAGGTGGCGGGCGCCTGTAGTCCCAGCTACTCGGGAGGCTGAGGCGGGAGAATGGCGTAAACCCGGGAGGCGGAGCTTGCAGTGAGCTGAGATCCGGCCACTGCACTCCAGCCTGGGCGACACAGCGAGACTCCGTCTCAAAAAAAAAAAAAAAAAAAAAAAAAAAAAAATCTCATAATGTTTTCAGAAAGTCTACAAATTTGTGTTGGGCTGCATTCAAAGCCATCCTGGGCCGCATGCAGCCTGCAGGCCGCGGGTTGGACAAGCTTGGATAAAGCCCTCTAGCCTGTGTTTGTTTTTTGTTTTTGTTTGTTTGTTTGTTTTTGCTGTGGCAGCTGTAGCAGACCAATACAATACCACTGGATAGACTTAAAATGATTATTTAACCAACAAAAGTAGGAAGTGGTGAGGGTTTGGAAGCAAAATCTGGGAGAAGTGAGGAAGTGGAGCATTGTAAGTGAGGTAATTACTCATGGGTTTTGGTGGTTGTTTTTAAAAAGCTTCATTTTTTAAATAGCAGTTTTAGGTATAGATTTCCCATATATCCTCTGCTTGCATACATGCACAGCCTCTCTCATGATCAACATCCCCCACCAGAGTGATACATTTGTTACAACTGATGAACCTAACAGACACATCATTGAGATCCCAAGTCCACAGTTTACATTAAAGTTCAATCTTGGTGTTGTACATTTGTGTAAACATTGGACATTGGACAAGTCATGTATCCACCATTATAGTATTATACATAGTAGTTTCGCTGCTCTGAAAATTCTCTATGTTCATTAAATCATTAATTAATTCATTATTCCCTCCCCCCAGCCCCTGGAAACCACTGATCTTTTTAATGTCTTTTTAGTTCTGCCTCTCTCAGAATGTCATATGGTTGGAATCCTACAGTATGTATGTAGCCTTTTCAGATTGACTTCTTTCATTTAGTAATATGTACTTAAGTTTTCCATCATGTCTTTTCATGGTTTGATAGCTCATTCATTTTAGCACTGAATAATATTACATTGTTTGCATGTACCACAGTTTGTCTATCCATTCACCCACTAAAGGACATTTTGTTAGCTTCTAGAATTTGGGAAGTATAAATAAAGCTTGCCAAAATAAACATTTATGTGCAGGAATTTGTGTGGACATAAATTTTCAAAATTTTTGGGTAAAAACCAAGATGTGCAGTTGCTGAATAGTATGGTTAGAGTATGTTTAATTTTGTAAGAGACCACCAAACTCTCTTCCAAAGTGGCTGTACCACTTTTTGCACACCCATCAACAATGAATGGGAGCTCCACATCCTCATCAGCACTTGGTGTTGTCATTGTTCAGGATTTGGGCCATTCTAGTAGGTGTGTAGTTGTCTCTCACTTTTTTTTTTGCTCCACATCCTCATCAGCACTTGGTGTTGTCATTGTTCAGGATTTGGGCCATTCTAGTAGGTGTGTAGTTGTCTCTCACTTTTTTTTTTTTGGAGACAGAGTCTCACTCTGTCGCCAGGCTGGAGTGCAGTGGTGCAGTCTCAGCTCACTGCAGCCTCTGCCTCCCAGGTTCAAGCAATTATCCTGCCTCAGCCTCCTGAGTAGCTGGGACTACAGGCGCACACTGCCACACCCAGCTAACTTTTTTGTATTGCTTTAGTGGAGACGGGGTTTCACCATGTTGGCCAGGATGGTCTTGATCTCCTGACCTCGTGATCCTCCCACCTCGGCCTCCCAAAGTGCTAGGATTACAGGCGTGGGCTACCATGCCTGGCCTGAATATGCTTTCATTTCTTTAAATTGCAAATTCTCTTGGAATACACATCATGTCTGAAATGTGTGCATTTTTTCTGTTTGATTTTCTGTTTATGGTAACACCTAAGTAAGCTTTTAAGTTGACTAAATGGCACACCATGTCTTAAATAATTAACACATAAGAGAAGGTGGATTTTAAAAACTTCCTCAAGGAATACTTATGCAAAGTGAATTATGAGATTTTTGTTAAAGATGTATGATGAGGCAGATGCAAGATGCTCTGTGACTACTACAAACAGATAGAAAAGTTCTTTAAAACTAAGAAACGGGCGGATCATGAGGTCAGGAGATCGAGACCATCCTGGCGAACACGGTGAAACCCCATCTCTACTAAAAAATACAAAAAACTAGCCGGGCGAGGTGGCGGGCACCTGTAGTCCCAGCTACTCGGGAGGCTGAGGCAGGAGAATGGCGTAAACCCGGGAGGCGGAGGTTGCAGTGAGCTGAGATCCGGCCACTGTACTCCAGCCTGGGCGGCAGAGAGAGACTCCGTCTCAAAAAAAAAAAAAAAAAAAAAAAAAAAAACAAAAACTAAGAAACGGAAAGGCCCAGATGTCATCCACAAGAAGTAAACTAACAGCTAAATGGGGAGTAGGAATTGATGTGATAACTGCTCATGATGATATCAGGATTGAATATACACTTTAGATGCTGAATTTATATTGCCTTTGTGAATATGGAGGCTACATTCATCGGTAGGGAAGGGGAAGTTGGAACTCCCTGCCTAAAGGTAGAAGCCTGCATATGTGCTATCAGAGTGAATGGTGGAAGGCAGACTAGTGGCATGAGTAATGATATAGAAGCTGCTCATTCATCCGGCACCATGGATGGAAAAATAGAGTTACTGACAAGAAACTGGAAATCAAGGACAGCTCATGTTTGGATGTAAGGCCAAATTCACAATAATCGCAGGGTATGGAAAGCCTAAGCTGAGAAACAAATTTAAAACTCATAAGAATGGTAATGGCCAAATATCTTGGTCAGATTCTCTAGTAACAACTAAATATGTGAAAAAAAATACTAAAACAACTATATGAAGGCCCTGTAGAAATTGAATAGGGGTCCACCCTAAAAATACAGCAATTACAATTGGTGTGATTTGGGAGTTTGAGACATTTCCAATATACATGAAACTCAAGGGACAAATGTCAGGGCTTCCATCAAAAGGAACAAGATGATGTCCTTTGTAGGGGTATGGATGGAGCTGGAAGCAGTTATTCTCAGCAAACTAAGGCAGGAACAGAAAACCAAACACTGCACGTTCTCACTTACAAGTAGGAGCTGAATGATGAGAACACATGGACACATGGTGGGGAACAACACACACTGGGGCCTGTTAGGAGTGGGGTTGGGGAAGGGGGAGCATCAGGAAAAATAGCTAATGGGTGCTGGGCTTAATACCTAGGTGATGGGATGATCTGTGCAACAAACCACCAAGACACACATTTATCTATGTAACAAACCTGCACATCTTGCACAGGTTATCCTCAGAACTTAAAATAAAAGTTGAAGAGAAAAAAAAAAGCTCAGGGCTTGTAGAGTGACAAGAAAGTTAGGGGGGAAATTGCAGGGGAGAGAGAGGTGCAGAAGGGATGAATCCTAAAATATGAATATACACCGAGCCAAAATCCTGTGCAGACAACTGAAGTGTGCATGTGTTGGAGGCCTCAGAGAGTCCAGCTAAAAAGCAGCAGGAGAAAGTTGAAGAAAGTGGGTAGAGATTTCAGCTGATGCCCACCACAAGGGACATCAAGGCTAACTTCCTGAAAGACCAAAAAAAGAAAAACAAAACTCTTCAGGGAAACATAAAATCTCTCTCTAACATGCCACTATAATGTCCAGTAGGCAATCAATGAGCAATCACTAGACATACAAAGAAACGGATAAATATGACCCTCTACTCTACAGGAAAATCAGGCAATGAAAACCAGTCTGGAGATGACCTAGATGTTGCAATTTGCAGACAAGAGAATTTAAAGCACAACTATTGTAAATATTCTAATATTTTAAAGGAAAATATATTCAAAATGGAGGAACAGATGGAAAATCTCTGCAGAGAAATAGATGTTATTTTAAAAATCACACAAGGGATAGATGGGACTTCTGTAATGATGACATAAGAAGGCCAGGCGCGGTGGCTCAAGCCTGTAATCCCAGCACTTTGGGAGGCCGAGACGGGCGGATCACGAGGTCAGGAGATCGAGATCATCCTGGCTAACACTGTGAAACCCCGTCTCTACTACAAAATACAAAAAACTAGCCGGGCGAGGTGGCGGGCGCCTGCAGTCCCAGCTACTCCGGAGGCTGAGGCAGGAGAATGGCGTAAACCCAGGAGGTGGAGCTTGCAGTGAGCTGAGATCCGGCCACTACACTCCAGCCCGGGCGAAAAAAAAAAAAGAAGGTCACACAATTCCTCTTAAAGATAACAATTATAAAAACTGGACAAAATTATTAAAAACAACCATTTGAAGGTACTACAAAAAGTTCAAGTGACAGGCAGGCACTTGTGAAGAGTTTACTCTTGAATGACCAATAATGTATCAGGTAAGAAATGTGAGTTTATGGCTGTTTCTTCTTGGAGCTCCCCAACTTTCCAAGCTCTGGTGAGGAACTAACTATGGCAGCCTTGCTATGTGGGAGGGACACATAGGTTTCAGAGAGGTAGAACAGCTGAAAATTTAAGAGGGAAATTCTGGACACTAGAGCACTACAGAAAGACTGAGATTTAAAATCTGAATATAAATGTTGCCAAAATCCTTGGCTTACCACTAAATATGCAAATACAAGGCAGCCCTCGGGGAGGCGGGCTTAGCAAAGTAGAACCTGGGAGCCAAAATAATTGAGCGCAGAGGTCTGACCACCACGGCTGCTGAAGCCCGTGACAGCCTAACTCTCCCACTGATTACAACTAAAAACTCTAAACCAAATTCTAAAAGCAACTATTTAAGAACTCTCAAAAGTGAAAAAAAAAAAAGGCCGATTGTAGAGGTGAGTCAAAACTTGGAGAAGTGATACTCTAAGGAGTAGCACTCCTAGGTTCAGGGGTGCTTTTTCCTTTTTTCTCCAGGTTTTGCCCCAGTTGCCGAGCAGCATGGTACAGCAGTAGTGTAGATAGTTAAAATTTCAATCAAAACTCCATAATTCTGGCCAGAGAAACCTGATAAGGGGCCTCTGTGGGCTGGAGGAGTATAGTGTGTGTGTGTGTGTGTGTGTGTGTGTGTGTGTGTGTGTTGGTGGGGGGCGGGGGGACGTGCCCTGAGGAGGAGAGAGTCTGGAAAGGGGACTTATTTTTTCGAGACGGAGTGTCGCTCTGTCCCCCAGGCTGGAGTGCAGTGGCGCGATCTCGGCTCACTGCAAGCTCCGCCTCCCAGATTCAGGCCATTCTCCCGCCTCAGCCTCCCGAATAGCTGGGACTACAGGCGCCCGCCACCACGCCCGACTAATTGTTTGTATTTTTAGTGGAGAAGGGGTTTCACCGTGTTAGCCAGGATGGTCTCCATCTCCAGACCTCACGATCCGCCGCCTGCCTCGGCCTCCCAAAGTGCTGGGATTACAGGCGTGAGCCACCGCGCCCGGCGCAAGGGGATTTGATTCTGTATGTGAACCTGGTATTGGTCGGCTGAGGAAGGGTCCTAAATGCCGATAGGACCCCAACCCCAGCCCACGGTGTCCAGACTCTTGACAGCATCGCAAGAAGGAATTCAAGGATGAGTCTGAAAATAATGAAAGTGTGGAGAGTTACTGCAAAGTAAAAAGTACACACTTAAGAAAGGGGAGCGTGGGTGTACTCGAGAGAGAGAGAGAGATGCACAGTTGGGTTTGAGGTTTCTACCTTTATGGATTTCTTTAACTAAGAAGTGGAATATTCATGAAGATTCCTGGACAAAGGTGAAGATTTCTCGAATTGTGGTGTCACCCATTTTATACCAAATGTGAGTGTTCCTGGAACTGTCATGATGCTGGTGGTTGTGTGATTTAGTTTGTTAATGAGCATATAATGAGGTCCTGGGAGAAAACTAGGTCAATCCAGTACCATACTGGGTATAGCTGATCTTAGCCAGCTTGGCCCACACCCTGATTTTCAGGATCTTATTGGCCCCTACCTTAGGCAGCTATTTCAACAAGTTCCCTTTTTGTTAGTTATCCGAAACTGCTGTCTGGAATTTTCTGTTCTCCTGCGACCACCATGTATTATTCCTGTCTCAAATCAGCATAGGTCCTGGGCTTTCCCAGAGCTTCACATGCGTGGAACAGACTCATAGAAACACAGCAAAGTCGCCCCGCGCAGTGGCTCATGCCTGTAATCCCAGCACTTTGGGAGGCTGAGGCGGGCGGATCACCTGAGGTTGGGAGTTCGAGACCAGCCTGACCAACATGAGAAACTCCGTCTCTACTAAAAGTACAAATTAGCCAGGCGTGGTGGCGGGCGTCTGTAATCCCAGCTACTAGGGAGGCCGAGGCAGGAGAATCGCTTGAACCTGAGAGACGGAGGTTGCAGTGAGCCGAGATCGTGCCATTGCACTCCAGCCTGGGCAACAAGAGGGAAACTCCATCTCAAAATTAAAAAAAAAAAAAACACAGCAAAGTCATTGAGAACTAAATTAAAAATTTAAACCAACACTCAAGTCTCAGACTGGCCACTGAGTGGCACATACATGAGATAAACCTGAAAGAGCAGAGCAAAGATTTGAAAACTGAACTGTTATTGATACCGCTGGTCAAAATAGAAGAGACAGAACTTGTAGTCTAAACTGAAGTGGATCAATTTCCTGCTAAAATGAAAAATCAACATTCTTTACAGAATTATAAAGGGGTTCAAGTCTAAGCAACACAATATTCAAAATGGTTAGGATACAATCCAAAATTATATGACGAACAAGGAACCAAGAAAATGTGACAGATTTTTCAAGGAAAATTGACAGTCAGGAGATGCCAACCCAAGGAGGGCCCAGATATTAAAATTATCAGGCTTTAAGTAAGCTGTTATCACTATGCTTCATGAGATAAACATGGTCTCACTTGAAGTAAATGGAAAAGTAGATGTGCTCATCAAATAAAAACTATGAAAAAAATGGAAAATTTCAAAAATGAAAAATAAAACATGTGAAATAGGATATTCACTGGATAGGCTAAAGAGCAGAATGCTTATGACAGAGTAACAAGTTAGTAAACTTAAAAATAGATTTTTTAAAAAATTATTTAATTAGAAGAACAAAAAGGAAAACCTTGACAAAAAATAGCGATATAGGAACTTACAGGACGACATCGAAAGGTCTGATATACATCTCATTGGAGTCTAAAAAGTACAGAAGAAAGAGAACATGACAGAAAAATACTTGAAGAAAAAATACACCTGAAAACTTCTCAAATCTGGTAAAAAACGTCAACATTCAGGTTAAAGGAGTTCAGTGAAATTCAGACAGATGATATTCAAAGAGGAAAAAAGCCTGGGCATATCATAATGAAATTGCTGAAAACCAAATATTTGAAAAAAAAAATCTTGAAGTAGCTACAGAAAAACAACAATTCAAATGAATGAAGATTTCTCTTAGAAATCATGGAGGTCAGAACACAGTAGAATAACAATCTTTTTTTTTTTTTTTTTTTTTTTGAGACAGAGTCTTGCTTGCTCTGTTGCCCAGGCTGGAGTGCAGTGGTGCAATCTCTGCTCACTGCAACCTTTACCTCCCAGGTTCAAGCCATTCTCCTGCCTCAGCCTCCCGAGTAGCTGGGACTACAGGGACATGCCACCACGCCCAGCTAATTTTTGTATTTTTAGTAGAGACAGGGTTTCACCATGTTGGCCAGGATGCTCTCTATCTTTTGACCTTGTGATCTTCCTGCCTTGTCCTCCCAAAGTGCTAGGATTACAGGCGTGAGCCACCATGCCCAGCATCCCCCCCCCCCCCCGCTTTTCTTTTCTTTTTAAGAGACAGAAGCTTGTTATGTCACCCAGGATGTAGGGCAGTGGTATAATCATGACTCATCAAAGCCTCTAACTCCTGAGCACAAGTGATCCTCCCACCTCAGCCTCCCGAGTAGCTGGGATTACAGCCATGTGCCACCACACCCAACTAATTTTTTAATTTTTTGTAGTGATGGTGTTTTTTCGTGTTGCCCAGGCTGGTCTCAAACTCCTGGCCTCAAGTGATCCTCCCACATCAGCTCCCAAAATGCTGGGATTACAGGTATGAGCCACCGTGCCCAGAATAGCTTTTTTTATTTTTTAAAACAGGGACTCATTCTGTCACCCAGGATCGTGTACAATGGCGTAATCATGACTCACTGCAGCCTTGACCTCCTGGGCTCAAGTGATTCTCCTGTAGCAGGACAAGCCACAGACGAAACCCCTCAGACACCGAGTTAAAGAAGGAAGGACTTTATTCGGCTGGGAGCTTCAGCAAGACTCACATTTCCAACAACCAAGCTCCCTGAGTGAGCAATTCCTGTCCCTTTTAAGGGCTCACAGTTCTAAGGGGGTCCGCGTGAGAGGGTCATGATCAATTGAGCAAGCAGGGAGTGAGTGACTGGGGGCTGCATGCACCGATAATTAGAACAGAACAGAACAGGACAGGGATTTCCACAGTACTTTTCTATACAATGTCTGTAATCTATAGATAACATAACTGATTAGGTCGGAGGTCGATCTTTAACTACCAGGCTGAGGGTGTGGCGCTGGGCTGTTGCCTGTGGATTTCATTTCTGCCTTTTAGTTTTTACTTCTTCTTTCTTTGGAGGCAGAAAAGGGGCATAAGACAGTATGAGGGGTGGTCTCCTCCCTTATTCCCCCCACTTTGAGAATCTCACTCAATAGTGGGACTTCTCACTTTCATTCTCACTACCCATGTCTTCTTGCAAGATAGATTGATAGTGATTCATATAGTACACTTGCGCTAAAGCGTTTTGGTGACCTAAGGTAGTGATGAAGCTTTTTATCATTTGAAGAAGTACAGGTAGCAAACAAGGGAGCAGTCAGCAGGTTCCTATTACTATTATGACTCTTATTATAAGAGTTTTAAATCCTCCTAGCACTGGGAACCATTTTCTAAACATGGCCCCAGGATCAAATCCATGCCTAACTTGCACAGGCACATGTGCCAGTTTTGTCATATCTCTAAGTATGTCCTTAACTACTTGCCCTTGATCAATTTTGTATAAACAGCAATTAGTAAGGTTAAATTTCCTACAGACCCCTCCTTCAGCTGCTAGCAAGTAGTCGAAAGCCAGTCTGTTTTGATAGATAGCATTTCTCATCTGAGTTTCTTGCCAGGCCAGAATAGTCAAGGATCTGCCGTCCTTATTAGTGATTATTTCTAAGACAGCTTGTAACCATGTGGTTCGGTTGAGCATGTAAATGGGGGTCCAGTATCCCCACGAGCCGTCTTGTGCCTAAGTACCAGGCCTATAATATTGTATGATTCTCTTAGGGGGCCATTCATCATCTTTCCAATTTCCTATAGCTATGATTCTCTTTTCACGGGAAGCATAGACAGGGAAGCCCAGGAGTTCGCCTGTCTTTAAGGGCAGTAGGAAGAAAGATGGTTTAATAGTGCCAGTAACACAACTACCTGCCCACTGGTTGGGTAATTTGGCATAAGGTCTATGCCACCATATCCAGTATAATCCAGTGGGGGCTGTCCAGTCCCCGTGGGACTCCGGGTGGGTCCACATGGTTTGCAAATTTGGGAATTTACGAAATGAATTTTCCTCAGTGTGGTGTGAACTCCACTAGGTGGCTGTTTCTGTAGTGCTATTATACAGTTTTTGCCCAAGGCAGCTGAGTCTTCCCACAGGAAGGGTGAAGTCCTTCCCCACTCTTGCTATACAGTATTGTGTAATGATTGAGGCTTTTAGGACCTAGAAGTTATCAGGGTGATTCTTTTGAGCCAGGAATTCATCAGGAACTGGGTCTGTAGGTACTAATTTTCGGGCTTCCCATGGTCATTGATCTTCTGTTACAGTTCTTCCACACAGATAACATGAAGTGACATTGAGAGACTGGGCTACATGCTCGGCTAATTGCAAAAACAAATCTCTTATTTTTCCTGGAATTTCCGGTACTGGAACATTCAGTTCTTCATAGAAGGTTTGAAATACTGGCTCAAGAGAGCGTTTATAAACTTCTCAAACCACGATATTTACTCAAGGATCTAGTCCAGCCCCATCGATTTCTAGGGTTACATGCTCCTCTTTTTTCCAGCGAGGATCAAGGGGGTTGGTTATTACTAGTTCTAAGGGGTTACACTGACCACTGGTGCAGGAAGGGCCACTTTTCCTTTTCTGAAGGTGGACAGGATCCTTTTCATTTTTTATCCAAGTAGCCTAAATGACAGAAGACCAGTATCCACATTCATTTATTTCCATATAGGCCTAATTCATGACAAATGTACTTATTTTCTGCCATAGAGCCTCTTTCCTAATTAAGAGAACCACATCCTATTCCTGACTTACTACTATTAATGACAGCACAGGAATCAAACTTCAAGGTGACTTATTTGGGCACCCCTTTCTTGTTGTTTGTTTTAGCTAACACTTTACTCGTATCACTTATGAGCCCTTACCAGTCCTCAGTCCTTAATCTTATTTTAAAAACTGTGGTCATAGGAGGCTCAGATGGGTCATAACACACATCAGGTTGGCCAATTCCTGGGCTATATGCCTTTTATAGAATAACATTATACAAACAAGTTTTTTTTTTTAATTTTTTTTTTAAATTATACTTTAAGTTCTAGGGTACATATGCATAACGTGCAGGTTTGTTACATATGTATACTTGTGCCATGTTGGTGTGCTGCACCCATCAACTCGTCAGCACCCATCAATTCGTCATTTATATCAGGTATAACTTCCAATGCAATCCCTCCCCCCCCACCATGATAGGCCCCGATGTGTGATGTTCCCCTTCCTGAGTCCAAGTGATGTCATTGTTCAGTTCCCACCTATGAGTGAGAACATGTGGTGTTTGGTTTTCTCTTCTTGTGATAGTTTGCTAAGAATGATGGTTTCCAGCTGCATCCATGTCCCTACAAAGGACGCAAACTCATCCTTTTTTATGGCTGCATAATATTCCATGGTGTATATGTGCCACATTTTCTTAATCCAGTCTGTCATAGATGGACATTTGGGTTGATTCCAAGTCTTTGCTATTGTGAATAGTGCCGCAATAAACATACGTGTGCATATGTCTTTATAGCAGCATGATTTATAATCCTTTGGGTATATACCCAGTAGTGGGATGGCTGGGTCATATGGTACATCTAGTTCTAGATCCTTGAGGAATCTCCATACTGTTTTCCATAATGGTTGAACTAGTTTACAATCCCACCAACAGTGTAAAAGTGTTTCTATTTCTCCACATCCTCTCCAGCACCTGTTGTTTCCTGACTTTTTAATGATTGCCATTCTAACTGGTGTGAGATGGTATCTCATTGTGGTTTTGATTTGCATTTCTCTGATGGCCAGTGATGATGAGCATTTTTTCATGTGTCTGTTGGCTGTATGAATGTCTTCTTTTGAGAAATGTCTGTTCATATCCTTTGCCCACTTTTTGATGGGGTTGTTTTTTTCTTGTAAATTACAAACAAGTTCTTTTTAGAGTCCCGGTACACTTATAATAACCACAAAATAATAGGACTGTGGCAACTTTTTGTCCTACCTCAGTGACTTGATGTATACATTTTTTTTTTTTTTTCTGAGATGGAGTCTCGCTCTGTCGCCCAGGCTGGAGTGCAGTGGCCGGATCTCAGCTCACTGCAAGCTCCGCCTCCCAGGTTTGTGCCATTCTCCTGCCTCAGCCTCCAGAGTAGCTGGGACTGCAGGCGCCTGCCACCTCACCCAGCTAATTTTTTGTATTTTTAGTAGAGACGGGGTCTCACCGTGTTAGCCAGGATGGTCTTGATCTCCTGACCTCGTGATCCGCCCGTCTCGGCCTCCCAAAGTGCTGGGATTACAGGCTTGAGCCACCGCACCCGGCCTGATGTATACATTGAGAACAGCCCTCAGTCTGAGGAAGGTCAGTTGAAGTCCTTACTGTAAAAGTCCAAATTTTAAGGAAAATGAGTCCTGCGATAAGTTTTCTCATGCTTTGGCTGTACGTGGACCAGTCAGCTTCCCGGTGAGACTGGAGTAGGGCTTGTTGTCTTTTTCACACTTTGCAGGGGCTGGCAAAGCTGCTCCTGTCCACGTATAGCTCACAGTCTACTCATGTTCAAGGGTGGTCTCCTTGAACCTGTGGGTTGGGCCCACTGGAATAAACTGAGTCCAATACCTCTACACAGTTATGTTCAACTGGGCTCTCTGAAAACAGGAGCAAGGTGGCAGGGTTTAGGGTGTTGCAAACTTCAGTGGTTATGCAGGGATTTTCACATAGCGAGCTTTGGTACTTGGTTAATCTAGCATTTGTTAACCAATGATGTCCTTTGGTAGTCATTAAAGTTACCACAGCATGGGGGGGCCTTTACACTCAGGTTTTGCCTAAGGGTTAGTTTATTTGCTTCTTGTGCTAACAGGGCCGTTGCTGGCAGGGCCATTAGACATGGGGGCAAGCCTTTGGAAACCCTGTCTAGTTGTTTTGAGAGATAGGCCACTGGCCTTGGCCAGGGCCCCACAATCTGGTTAAAACTCCAACTGCCATTTTTTTTTCCTCTTTCTGATGCAGAGTGTAAAGGGTTTTGTCAGGTCAGGTAGCCCCAGGGTTGGGGCCGACATGAGTTTTTCTTTTAACTCACGAAAAGCTCTTTACTGTTGGTTGTAATAGATGTAGTTTATTCAATCTACATTTTTATTAACTGTTACCTACCAAAATATTGACTCAAATCCTGCAGCTGTTTGATTTCAAGCTTTAAATTGATCTGGTATTTCCCATGGGAATCCAATTGCATCTAAATAGACGTGAGAGTCGAAAGACCCATAAGGGTCTTCTCTCACTTTCCCTGTCTTATTTTTCCTCCCTCTGGTTGACGAAATGCCAGAGTGAAAGGGATAGCCAATTGGACTAAAGTATAAGTGCCACTCTGTTATTCGGCAGAATGCCCAGTAAAGGTCCACCACGATACTACCACGCATCCACTCAGGGATGAACAAGGGCTGACTGATTGATAAGCTGTTGAAAATTCTTAAGCTCACTCCATCCCTTCAGGTCTCCAAGGAATGCTAAGTTTCCTCCCTGTCATGAGAGACACGAAGTGAACTTAGTGTTGGGAGATGGAAGCTGGATGGCCCTTGGGGGCTGACCCCCAGGGTGCTGGACTTCGGGATATTGTAGAGAGAGAGCTTGGCACGACTTGTTAATCCAGGCTGTAGAATCCTGGAAAAGAGCTACTATGCAGCCCATGCCTGGTCGACTGGAGGACCACCCTCGTGGAAAGGGGACAGTCTGGGCCTCTGGCCTGCCGTGTGCACAAGCATAACAATTGCTTTTGTTTAACATGCGGATAGAATATTTGATCCCTTTCAACCAGGCATTTACATCTTGGTATCCTGTCTTAATTGCCAAAGTTTGTTTTAAGTCTTTAACTTTTATGATCCTCTAGTAAAATGAATGTATGATTTTAGGAAATTACAAAAACCAGTTGGTGCAGTCCATCCTTGCTCTTTAGTGGTCCACAGAACATTGGACCAACTACAGCATAAAAGCTCTACATTGAGGGGCAAGACTCCTGGTTGACACTGGAGCCCTTGTCAAAATTTCCCCAGATTAAATGGTCCTAATTTACTAATGCCCAGTCTGAGGAGAGTCAGGAGGGGCAGAGATGCTTTTCTGAAGTAGAGATCTCTCTTGACTTGGCAAGTCCCCACAGGGTATAACAAGGCAAGCATTAAATGCAGTAGTTTGAGGCAAAATTAACGTAGTTATGTTAATAACCAGATGGTCGGCAATAGAGTGAGGAAAGAGGAAAGAGTAATAGAATAGATGAAAGAGTTAAATTTTTCTTAGCTTTAGTTTGGTAGGGTTTTCCCCTGGGACTGTGGCCAACGACTCTGGAGGGGGTGGCACTTTGACTCGGGTGTGATGAGTTCGTCCCTTTCCTGCTGCACGAACAGCAGTCTCGGTGGGTAGCAGCACAAGATAGGGTCCTTCCTAGGCTGACTCGAGTTTTTCTTCTTTTCACCTTTTGATGAGAAGGTGATCTTCAGGCTGGTGCTGTTTTACTGGAAATTGTAGGGGTGGTGCATGTGCTAAAAGACTTTTAGTTTTGAGGGAAAGGAAAGTGGAAGATAAACTAAGTATACAATTTCTAAGAAATTGACCTTTTGTTTTAAATGTGGGGACATCGGCAGTAGACTTTATAGTCCTTGGTGCCTTTCTACTGAGAAATTTCCTTTAGCACCTATTTTTATTAGTTTTTAGGTCAAAGAAGCCAAACACCTTTTATATCTGACGATGCTTCCTGTATGATTTTTATACCAGATAAGCTAAAGTTCACCTTTATATTACTGTACTATTAATGTTAAACTTAATTTTAATAAAACTTTGTAGACATATTTATTCAATTTTTAATGTCAGACCATAAGGTAAGATTTTTATAGATTCTTTTTAACCTTTTATAATCTTTGTTAAAGAGCACATTAGTGCTTTGAGAAAAACCCGTTGTGTTTTTACTTTAATGTCCAGTTCACAGAAAAACTGGATGATACCCCTTTAACTTTAGCTAATATGGTTACACACAGAATGTTCTTTATAATTAATGTTTTAAAACTTGCTTAAACTTTCAAAACAATAATTTTTTTAACCTTTTAATTGTAGGTAAAAATTTACATTCTTATGCCTCCTTATAATCCTTTTACCAAAAGTATATTTTACTTTCCTCATACACCTTGCACATAAACTGTTTTTTCAATTGTTTTACATTCAGGAGGCCTAGTTACTTTTAAATTATACAACATTTCTTGCATAAATTCTTTTTTTATAATTTTTTTTCTCTTTCACGACTTTCATAGACAATTCTCTGACTTGCCTCAACTTTCTGACTTATTACAAACCTTTCTTTAAACAGTCAGTTAATTTATTTCAGGACAGGAATTTACCATATAACATTCTTTTTACATAAATTCTGCCCACTGCCCCTTTTTTTCCCTTTTTTTTTCTGAAGATAATAACCATTCTTTTCCAAAGCGAACTTCCTTTATGTCTGTGGACCTGTCCTGGCTTCCTTCTGATGGCCAACCCACCTCTAATGCTGGCCAGTCTATTTCCCACAAAGTTCTAAGTTTTCCTGGTGTCATAGTAACACTGTAATCTCCCTTAAATACTTTCTTGAAATTTTTCAACGTAGTTCCTAGTGGGGTGGGCTTACTTTGTGCCTGACCCATGCTTCTTTGAGACAAAACACCACGCTTATACCACACACCCCCCACAAAAGAAAGAACGGGTCAAAAGGGCACACACACACTTTTACAGTTTATACCAAACCAGAATCAACACCAAAATCAGAGTATCAAGAAATCCAAGCCAGGTCAAAACCAAAACGAAAGTATCAAGCAATCCAAATCAAGTCAAAAACAAAAACCAAAGTGACGGTATAGTCACACCGCGGGTGATCAAGCCATGCTTCCACTCAAATGGAGTGGGCAAGTTCCAAAGACCAGTCTTACCAAGTTTCAGATGTCCGGACTCCTAGTGCCAGTTCCTTCCTGGTGTTCAGCCACTGCGTTGATCCTCCATGGGGGCCTGCCACGCGCTGCTCTGGCGAGGTGTTCCACCAGGGCAATTGCCTACCCAGGAGCCCTCTCAGGATCAGCTCAAGCTGGCTGGAGTCCCCAGTAGGGATGCTCCACAGGGCAGGCCTAAGCCCCCTAAGGGGCTGCCTCCACCATCCGTTAATCACCTCGCTTCCTGGTTCGGGAACCAATAAATGTAGCAGGACAAGCTGCAGACAAAACCCCTCAGACCCTGAGTTGAAGAAGGAAGGGCTTTATTTGGCCAGGAGCTTTGGCAAGACTTACATCTCCAACAACCGAGCTCCCTGAGTGCACAATTCCAGTCCCTTTTAAGGGCTCACAACTGTAAGGCGGTCTGCGTGAGAGGGTCGTGATCCATTGAGCAAGTTGGGGGTATGTGAAATCCCTGTCCCTCTAATTACCAGTGCAGCGGTAATTGGGGCTGCCTGCACCGGTAATTAGAACAGAACAGACAGGACAGGGATTTTCATAGTGCTTTTCTATACAATGTCTGTAATCTATAGATAACACAACCGATGAGGTCAGGGGTCAATCTATAACTACCAGGCCCAGGATATGGCACCGGGCTGTCTGCCTGTGGATTTCATTTCTGCCTTTTAGTTTTTACTTCTTCTTTCTTTGGAGGCAGAAATTGGGCATAAGACATTATGAGGGGTGGTCTCCTCCCTTACTCCTCCCTTACTACCAGGTAGCTGGGACCACATGCATGTGCCACCACACCTGGTTAATTTTTTTATTTTTGTAGAGATGAGGTCTCCCTATGTTGCTCAGAGGTCTTCCTGTGTTGCTCAGGCAGGTCTCCAACTCTTGGGCTCAAGCAAACCTCCTGCCTTGGCCTCCCAAAGTGCTGGGATTACAGGCAAGAGCCACCATGCCCAGCCTAGGATAACATTTTTAAGATTCTAAAAGACTGTCAACCAAGAATTATATGCATTCTTCTAAAGTGAATTACTGAATTTAGTATGGTTGCAGGATAAGAATTGTGTGTATACAGATAAGATTTGTCTCAAGAATGCAAGGTTGTTTTAACATTTTAAAATTAATTAATATAATTTACCGTACTTGTAGAATAAAGAATAAAGGAAACCCACATTATCATCTCAATATATAAGAAAAAATCATTTGATAAAATTCAGCCACTCATTCATTAATACTGTAAGCAGTCTAAGAATAGAAAGAAATATGTACTACAGAAAATTTATGACAGACATGATACTTGACAGTGAAAGTCTGCATGTTTTCTGCTTAACATCCTAAACAAGGCAAACATATCCATGTTCACCACTTCTTTACTATCGTACACAAAAATATAATTAGTGTCCTAAAACAAGGAAAAGACATAAGTCATATATATTAGAAAGAAGTAAGACCATTTTTATTTGCAGATGACATAGTGATGTACATAGAAAATCCTAATAAATCTACAAAAGAAATCTACTAAAATGAATTACTGAATTCAGCATGGTTGCCGGATAAGAGTCCAATATATTTTTTTTAAGTTTTCTATATCTTGGATATACAAGAAGTAATGAGAAGTACCAGAAGCAATAACCTAGCAAATGCCCTTAGGGGCTGACAGAGGAAAGGAACTTTAATCAGACAGTAATTAAAGTGAGAAAAGGAGACTCAGCAAAACTTTGCATAAAAAGGGAGAGAAGAGTTTCCAGCTTCCACTAGAAAGAAAATCAAACATCTGGCTAATAAAATTGATTTGCATGTATAAGATCTAAAAATGCATACAGCATTTCTGAGAGACAGAGCTAGAAAGCTCTTCCTTTGAAGTGACTATGTCTGGGTAAATTACCTGTTTTCTACTAAGAGCTAGGTAGCTCTTCCTTTGAAGTGGCTATGTCTGGGTTAACTACCTGTTTCTCTACCCGAAAGCCTCTGATCTCTAGGATCTGGAAGTGTTACTTACCTAAGAGGGAAATTGGACTCTAGTTTCAGTTTCACTGAGGGACCAATTCTATGGCTATCAGAGTAACATCAAAGTATGAGACAGACTTCAAACCATGTCTTCTTTTCCTGAATTCCTCAGCCAAATCAAGAATATAAAAAGGGCTCAGATTTGGAGGAGAAAATTTTTTGAAAAAAAAAGTTTGTAGAGAGCTGTTACCTATTTATCTCCCACTCCCTCTGAGAGATGAGAAATGTGAGTTTCTGTTTTCTTAATTTCAAGTAATGAAGGAGCTTCCTTGAGATTCTCTGTCCCCTGGAGTCCAGGGACACTGTGGACTTGTGTCTGGTCCAGGTGCTCATAGGAGGTAGGATAAGGACTGACTCACTGCTTTGGTGGTATAGCAAAGAGAAGGCTGCCATGCTAGAACTGCCTGCATTGCTTTAGTGTGTCTGAGGAGAGAAGAATGCCTGAGTGTTCTCTGTGAACAAGATGTCAATCACATGGAGAGAGAATAGAACTAGAGAATAGACTCTAGCATGCAAACCACAGTGGAATGGATCAGTAGTAAAAAAGAGGCCAAGGGCAGAGTGTTCCTGGAACACTGATCAAATGCATCCCCTTTGTTTTGAGGATTATGGCAAGAGGTCCTTGGAGAGCCTCTGTAGAGCCACTGAAAATACCCATAAAACAAAGTTAGCTTTAACTATCTGCCCAAACCAGAAAGGATGAAGTCACCCCACCAAGTTAGGAACTCTTAACTCTCTTCCCTCTCTTTGACTCGTTTCTCATTGAAGATCCAAACAGAAGCCAAAGAGTTAAAGTTGTGATGAGGGATGTCAGAGTAGACACGAGTCCTACCCCTAATTCCGAGAGTAGGAAACTGCCACAAATGTTAGCAAAGTGGGGGAAGATTTCGCTTTAGATGAAGATTGAAGTACTGACTCTTGTACCTGACATTTTAATTTGTGAAATAAAAATTTGAAACATTTTTTGATGTAAAGTTCTATTTATTTAAAAGTAAGCAAAACAAATTGTCATAGACCTTACAACATGAAAAACATGATACATGAAAGAAAAAATTAATATATCAGACTTTATTAAAAGTGAAAACTTCTACTTTGCCAAAGAAACTGCTAAAAGAATAAAAACACAAGTCACAAATTGGGAAAAAGTATTTGCAAAACCCACCACTGATAAAGGACTTTTGTCCAAAGTATGCAA
Organism: Rhinopithecus roxellana; assembly: GCF_007565055.1. Taxonomy (NCBI): domain Eukaryota; kingdom Metazoa; phylum Chordata; class Mammalia; order Primates; family Cercopithecidae; genus Rhinopithecus; species Rhinopithecus roxellana. The sequence goes on from NC_044563.1 coordinate 31,550,660, forward strand.
AGAACTCTGACAACTCAACAGTAAGAAAACAAACAATCCAACTAAAAAGTGGGCAAAAGATCTGAACAGCTCATCAGAAAAAATATGCAGATGGAAAATAAGCATATGAAAAGATGCTCAGCACCATCCATTATTAGGAAAATGTAAATTAAGACAAAAATGGGATACATTACATACCTATTAGGGTGGCTGAATTCAAAATATTGACCATGCCAATTGATGGTGAGGATGCAGAGCAACAGGAACACTCATTCATTGCTGGTAGGAATGCAAAAATGTAACACCCATTTTTGGAAGACAGTTTGACAGTTTCTTACAAAGCTGAACATAGTCTTACCACATGATTCAACACTTATGCCCCTAGGTATCTACCAAACAAATTTGAAAATTTATATTCACACAAAAAATAGCAAGTGAATATTTATAGGAGATTTATTTTAAAATGTCAAAAACTGGAAGCAATCACTATGTCCTTGAATAAACGTAAATGGGTAAACAAACTGTGGTACATTTATACATTAGAATACTATTCAGTCAAAAGAAAAAAAGAAGGAATGAGATGTCAACCTGCAATGATGGATGAATCTCAAATGCATATTGCTAAGTGAAGGAAGCCAGTTTGAAAAATCTATATACTACATTATTCCAACTATACAACGTTCTGGAAAAGTCAAAACTATATTGATAGTAAATAGATCAGCGGTTGCTAGGGGTTCAGAGTGGAGGAGTAAGGTGAGTGCTGAATAGATAAAGCACAGGAATATCTTTTAGGGTAGTGAAACTATTTTGTGTGATACTCTAATAGTGAATATAAGACACTATGCGTTTGTCAAAGCCCATGAAGCTTTACAAAACAAACCTTAAAGTATACAAATTTGAAACATCATTTTAGGAGGTCTCATTTAGGAGGTCCCTGGATGGATCTCAGGATAGATTGTAGATAGAACAAAATAATCTAACTGTATTATAATCATTTAAAACAATATCATTGAAGGGGATAGATGATGAAGTTGCTAAATTTGGAAATTATAACTTTCCAAAAGTAATTTTGGAAATGGAACCTGTAAGACTAAAAGCAAAAAGAACTGCACATATGCATAGTACTCTAGTTAACAAAGTTGTTTCTCACAGGAGTATGAGTTAACTGTTCTGCTATTGCTGTAGATGTATATTGGAAGTGAACAATTAAGTAAATGGATGGCAGATGATGTGAGCCATGTTTCTCACTGCCAGAGTGGGAGTTTAGAGGAGGTGACAATGATCCCTTGCCAATGGTGTAGAGTTGAAGATGTCAATATGAGCTCATAATTAATATATATATATATATAGATGGTTACATATACATACACAGAATATACACACATATATTTCCTTGATCTGCCAGCTGAGAGGTCCTAGAAGTAATGACACCCCAGTAGCAATGAACACAATCAGCACCCAGATCTTGATTTCTAAAGTCATTTTCCAACAAAAGAAACCAGTCTTCTTGGGGAAATAGCTGATTTTAGGACTAGAGCAAGAAATATATGAGATAAGCCTGGAGCATCTCATAGCTCAAGAAAGTACTGAAAAACCCCCCAAAACAAAAAACAAAACCCACATTGATGGAAGTATGTCAGCAGATACAGGAGCTAACTCAAGGAGCTCCTCACAGCCAAAGCTGGAACAAAATTAGCAAAATTCAGTAGTATTGAATTATAACCAACAGATAACATAAATATCCACTAGTGTCTACTGATACAAAAAGTGACTGAATAAATAAATGGGAGAAGAGACAAATCTGCTGTGTAGCAGAATTCCAAATAATTTGTGTAGCTACTTCACCTTCAAGAAGGTGGAGCATAACTCCACTCCTTAAATGTAGGCTGAACATAGTAACTTCCTTCCAAAGAGTACAGTGTGAAAACTGGAATTGGTGGGGAGAGTAACTTTACAATGTATGATGGTTAATATTAGGTGTCAATTTGATTGAGGGAAGGCTAGATGGCTGGTAAAGTATTTTCTCTGGGTATGCTTGTGAGAGTGTTTCCAGGGGAGATTGACATTTTAGTCAGTGGACTAGGAGGGGAAGACCCATGTGGGTACCATCCAATCAGCTGCAAGCATGGCTAGAACAAAGCTGGTGGAAGAAGGTGGGATGAGTTTGCTTCCTGAGGCTTCTGGCTCTCTTTCTTCTTCTTGAACTGGACACTTGCTTCTGTTCTTGGACATCAGATTCCAGGCTTTTCAGCCTTTGGACTCTGGAACGTGCACCAGTGGCTTCCTGGGGGCTCTCTAGCTTTTGGCCACAGACTAAAGGCTGCACTGTGGGCTTTCCTGGTTTTGAGATTTTCAAACTTGGACTGAGCCACTACCAGCTTCTTTCTTTCCCCATGCAGATGGCCTATCGTGGGATTTCACCTTGTAATAGTGTGAGCCAATTCTCCCTAATACACTCCCTTTTATATGTGCATATATCCTATAAGTTCTGTCCCTCTGGAGAACTCTGACGAATACATGGTGGAAAAACCTGAGAAACAGTAACTTAGCCAGATTTTAACATCAATAGTGACAATTCATGTTTTGATATAATGTGATAAAAATAGCACTTTACTTCTGTGGTCTTTTTCCCTAAAAAATCCAAAACCCCACCTAATCATGAGAAAAACATCACGCAAATCTCAGTTAGGGACATTCTTCAAAATACCTGACCAGTACTCATTCAGACTGTTGAGGTCATCAAAAGCAAGGAGAAGTGGAGAAACCATCACAGCTGAGAGGAGCTTAAGGAGACATGAAGATTGAAATGAAATGAAATGAAATGAAATGAAATGAAATAAAATAAAATAAAATAAAATAAAATAAAATAAAATAAAATAAAATAAAATGTGATGTACTAGAGGGAATCCTGAAACAGGAAAGGGACCTTAGGTAAAACCTAAGGAAATTTGAATAAAACATGGACTTTAGTTAATAGTAATGTATCAATATTGGTTCAATATTTTGACAAATATGTCATACCAATGTAAGATATTTATAATAAGAAAAATTAGGTATGGGATATAGGGAATTCTCTGAACTGCCTTTGCAACTTTTCTGTATGTCTAAAACTATTTTAAAAGATAGAAGCTTATTTTTAAAAGTCATTTAGTCTGTCCACCTTCATCTAGGTATGGGAAAAGATTACAGAATGAACACATTTTTAAATTATGATGCAGTCAAAAAATAAAGTTCAATAAAATCACAAAACAATTCATTTAAAATTCAGGGGCCCTGACAGGCAAATGTTAACTTATTCAGCATAATACCTGTGCATGCATACCACTTCCACAGTACTTCTATAAAAAACAATTCTTGCCAAATATGAGCTCATAGGCAAAAGTTACAAAACACACATGGAAATTCACACCATAAAAGAGATTTAACAATTACAACAAATTGGAAAATTTGTAGTCAAGAAATGATAGAAAATAGTTCAATCTCTGAAGGACTTAGAAAATGACTTACCTGTTCAAAGTCATAAGAAGAAGGAATAGTGTTCATAATACAAAGAGAGGATATTAAGAGAAAAAAGCAAACATATTTCAAAAAGAAATAAGCAGTCACACCAGGAATATAAGAAAATAGTCATTTGGGCCAGGGACAGTAGCTGACACCTGTAATCCCAGCACTTTAGGAAGCTGAATAAGGTGGTAAGTCACTTTAGCCCACGAGTTAGAGACCAGCCTGGGCAAAACGGCAAGACCCCATCTTTACAAGAAACACAAAAGTTAGGATTCCCTCCGAGATGGCCAAATAGGAACAGCTCCAGTCTACAGCTCCCAGCGTGAGTGACACAGAAGATGGGTGAATTCTGCATTTCCAAATGAGGTACCAGGTTCATCTCACTGGGACTTGTTGGACAGTGGGTGCAGCCCACGGAGTGTGAGCTGAAGCAGGGCAGGGCATCAGCTCACCTGGGAAACAAAAGGGATTGGGGAATTCCCTTTTCTAGCCAAGGGAAGCCATGACAGACAGTACCTGGAAAATTGGGACAATCCCACCCTAATACTGTGTTTTTCCAATGGTCTTAGCAAATGGCACACCAGGAGATTATATCCTGTGCCTGGCTCAGAGGGTCCCACGCCCATGGAGCCTTGCTCACTGCTAGCACAGCAGTCTGAGATCGAACTACAAGGTGGCAGTGAGGCTAGAGGAGGGGTGCCCACAATTGCTGAGGCTTAACTAGATAAACAAAGTGGCCAGGAAGCTTGAACTGAGTGGAGCCCACTATAGCTCAAGGATGCCTGCCTGCCTCTGTAGACTCCACCTCTGGGGGCAGGACATAACTGAACAAAAGGCAGCAGAAACTTCTGCAGACTTAAACATCCCTGTCTGACAGTTTTGAAGAGAGTAGTGGCTCTCCCAGCATGGGGTTTGAGATCTGAGGATGGACAGACTGCCTCCTCAAGTGGGTCCCAGAACCCCGAGTAGCCTAACTGGGAGACACCTCCCAGTAGGGACCAACTGACACCTCATACAGCTGGGTGCCCCTCTGAGACAAAGTTTCCAGAGGAAGGATCAGGCAGCAATATTTACTGTTCTGCAATATTCTCTGTCCTGCAGCCTCTGCTGGAGATACCCAGACAAACAGAGTCTGGAGTGGACATCCAGCAAACTCTAACAGACCTGCAGCTGAGGGTCCTGACTACTAGAAGGAAAACTAACAAACAGAAAGGCATAGCATCAACATAAACAAAAAGGACATCCACACTAAAACCACATCTGTAGGTCACCATCATCAAAGACCAAAGGTAGATAAAACAACAAAGATGGGGAGAAACCAGAGCAGAAAAGCTGAAAATTCTAAAAATCAGAGCACCTCTTCTCTTCCAAAGGAACACAGCTCCTCGCCAGCAACAGAACAAAGTTGGATGGAGAATAACATTGACGAGTTGACAGAAGTAGGTTTCAGAAGACGGGTAAAAACCAACTTCTCTGAGCTAAAGGAGGATGTTTGAACCCATTGCAAAGAAGCTAAAAACCTTCAAAAAAGATTAGATAAATGGTTAACTGGAATAAACAGCATAGAGAAGACCTTAAATGACCTGATGGAGCTGAAAACCATGGCACAAGAACTACATGATGCATGCACAAGCGTCAGTAGCCAATTCAATCAAGTGAAAGAAAGGGTATCAGCAGTTGAAGATCAAACAAATGAAATGAAGCGTGAGGAGAAGTTTAGAGAAAACAGAGTAAAAAGAAACGAACAAAGCCTCCAAGAAATATGGCACTGTGAAAAGACCAAATCTCCATCTGATTGGTGTACATGAAAGTGATGGGGAGAATGGAACCAAGCTAGAAAATACTCTTCAGAATATTATCCAGGAGAACTTCCCCAACCTAGCAAGGCAGGCCAACATTCAGATTCAGGAAATACAGAGAATGCCACAAAGATACTCCTCGAGTAGAGCAACTCCAAGACACATAATTGTCAGATTCACCAAGGTTGAAATGAAGGAAAAAATGTTAAGGGCAGACAGAGAGAAAGATCAAGTTCCCACAAAGGGAAGCCCATCAGATTAACAGCAGATCTCTTAGCAGAAACTCTACAAGCCAGAAGAGAGTGGGGGCCAATATTCAACATTCTTAAAGAGAAGGATTTTTCAACCCAGAATTTCATATCCAGCCAAACTAAGCTTCATAAGTGAAGGAGAAATAAAATCCTTTACAGACAAGCAAATGCTGAGAGATTTTGTCACCACCAGGCGTGCCTTACAAGAGTTCCTCAAGGAAGCACTAAACATGGAAAGGAACAACTGGTACCAGCCACTGCAAAAACATGCCAATTTGTAAAGATCATCAATGCTAGGAAGAAACTGCATCAACTAACAAGCAAAATAACCAGCTAATATCATAATGATAGGATCAAATTCACACATAACAATATTAACCTTAAATGTAAATGGGCAAAATGCCCCAATTAAAAGACACAGACTGGCAAATTGGATAAAGAGACAAGACCCATCAGTGTGCTGTATTCAGGAGACCCATCTCACATGCAGAGACACTCAAAATAAAGGGATGGAGGAAGATCTACCAAGCAAATGGAAATTGAAGAAAAGCAGAGATTGCAATTCTAGTCTTTGAGAAAACAGACTTTAAACCAACAAACATCAAAAGGGACAACCAAGGGCATTACATAATGGTAAAGGGATAAATTCAACAAGAAGAGCTAACTATCCTAAATAAATATGCACCCAATACAGGAGCACTCAGATTCATAAAGCAAGTCCTTAGAGACCACAAAGAGAATGAGACTCCCACACAATAATAATGGGAGACTTTAACACCCCACTGTCAACATTAGACAGATCAACAAGATAGAAAGTTAACAAGGATATCCAGGACTTGAACTCAGCTCTGCACCAAGCAGACCTAATAGACATCTACAGAACTCTCCACCCCAAATCAACAGAATATACATTCTTCTCAGCACCACATCTCACTTATTCCAAAATTGACCACATAGTTGTAAATAATGCACTCCTTAGCAAGTGTAAAAGAACAGAAAGTATAACAAACTGGCTCTCAGACCATAGTGCAATCAAATTAGAACTCAGGATTAAGAAACTCACTCAAAACCACACAACTATATGGAAACTGAACAACCGGCTCCTGAATGACTATGGGTAAATAACAAAATCAAGGCAGAAATAAATACATTCTTTGAAACCAATGAGAACAAAGACACAACATACCAGAAACTCTGGGACACATTTAAAGCAGTGTAAAGAGGGAAATTTATAGTACTAAATGCCCACAAGAGAAAGCAGGAAAGATCTAAAATCAACACCTTAACATCAATATTAAAAGAACTCGAGAAGCAACAGCAAACACATCCAAAAGTTAGCAGAAGTCAAGAAATAACTAAGATCAGAGCAGAACTGATGGAGATAGAGACACGAAAAACCCTTCAAAAAAATCAATGAACCCAGGAGCTGGTTTTTTTGAAAAGATCAACAAAATTCATAGACTGCTAGCAAGACTAATAAAGAAGAAAAGAGAGAAGAATCAAGTAGAAATAATAAAAAATTTAAAGGGGATATCACCATTGATCCCACAGAAATACGAACTACCATCAGAGAATATGATAAACACCTCTATGCAAATAAACTAGAAAATCTAGAAGAAATGGATAAATTCCTGGACGCATACACCCTCCCAAGACTAAACCAGGAAGAAGTTGAATCTCCGAATAGATCAATAACAGGCTCTGAAATTGAGGCAATAATTAATAGCCTACCAACCAAAAAAAGTCCAGGACCAGATGGATTCACAGCCAAATTCTACCAGAGGTACAAAGAAGAGCTGGTACCATTCTTTCTGAAACTATTTCTAATCAATAGAAAAAGAGGGAATCCTCCCTAACTCATTTTATGAGGCCAATATCATCCTGATACCAAAGCCTGGCAGACACACAACAAAAAAGAGAATTTTAGACCAATATCCCTGATGAATATTGATGCAAAAATCCTCAATAAAATACTGGCAAACCAAATCCGGCAGCACATCAAAAAGCTTATCCATCACAATCAAGTTGACTTCATCCCTGGGATGCAAGGCTGGTTCAACATACACACATCAATAAACGTAATCCATCACGTAAACAGAACCAAAGACAAAAACTGCATGATTATCTCAATAGACGCAGAAAAGGACTTTGACAAAATTCAACATCCCTTCACACTGAAAACTCAATAAACTACGTACTGATGGGACATATCTCAAAATAATAAGAGCTATTTTTGACAAACCCACAGCTGACATCATACAGAATGGGCAAAAACTGGAAGCATTCCCTTTGAAAACTGGCACAAGACAGGGTTGCCCTCTCTCACCACTCGTATTCAACATAGCATTGGAAGTTCTGGCCAGGGCAATCAGGCAGGAGAAAGAAATAAAGGGTGTTCAAATAGGAAGAGAGAAAGTCAAATCGTCTCTGTTGCAGATGACATGCTTGTATATGTAGAAAACCCCATCGTCTCAGCCCAAAAACTCCTTAAGCTGATAAGCAACTTCAGCAAAGTCTCAGAATACAAAATCAATGTGCAAAAATCACAAGCATTTCTATACACCAATAACAGACAAACAGAGAGCCAAATCATGAGTGAACTCCTATTCACAATTGCTTCAAAGAGAATAAAATACCTAGGAATCAAACTTACAAGAGATGTGAAGGACCTGTTCAAGCAGAACTACAAACCACTGCTCAATGAAATAAAAGAGGACAAAAACAAATGGAAGAACATACCATGCTCATGGATAGGAAGAATCAATATTATGAAAATGGCCATACTGCCCAAGGTAATTTATAGATTCAATGCCATCCCCATTAAGCTACCAATGACTTTCCTCAGAATTGGAAAAACCACTTTAAAGTTCATATGAAGCCAAAAAAGAGCCTGCATTGCCAAGACAATCCTAAGCCAAAAGAACAAAGCTGGAGGCATCATGCTACCTGACTTCAAACTATACTACAAGGCTGTAGTAACCAAAACAGCATGGTACTGGTACCAAAACAGAGATATAGACCAATGGAACAGAACAGAGCCCTCAGAAATAATACCACACATCTACAACTATCTGATCTTTGATAAATTTGACAAAAACAAGAAATGGGGAAAGGATTCCCTATTTAATCAATGGTGCTGAGAAAACTGGCTAGCCATATTCAAAAAGCTGAAACTGGATCCCTTCCTTACACCTTATACAAAAATTAATTCAAGATGGATTAAAGACTTAAATGTTAGACCTAAAACCATAAAAACCCTAGAAGAAAACCTAGGCAATACCATTCAGGACGTAGGCATGGGCAAGAGCTTCATGACTAAAACACAAAAAGCAATGGCAACAAAAGCCAAAATTGACAAATGGAATCTAATTAAATTAATAAGCATCTGCACAGCAAAAGAAACTACCATCAGAGTGAACAGGCAACTTACAGAATGGTAGAATATTTTTGCAATCTACCCATCCGACAAAGGGCTAATATCCAGAATCTACAAAGAACTTAAACTAATTTACAAGAAACAATCAAACAACCCCATTAAAAAGTGGGTGAAGGATATGAACAGACACTTCTCAAAAGAAGCCATTAATGCAGCCAACAGACACATGAAAAAATGCTCATCATCACTGGACATCAGAGAAATGCAAATCAAAACCACAATGTGATACCATTTCACACCAGTTAGAATGGCAATCATTAAAAAGTCAGGAAACAACAGGTGCTGGAGAGGATGTGGAGAAATAGGAACACTTTTACACTGTTGGTGGGACTGTAAACTAGTTCAACCATTGTGGAAGATAGTGAGTGATTCCTTAAGGATCTAGAACTAGAAATACCATTTGATGCAGTCATCCCATTACTGGGCATATACCCAAAGGATTATAAATCATGCTGCTAAAGACACATGCACATGTATGTTTATTGCGGCACTATTCCCAATAGCAAAGACTTGGAACCAACCCAAATGTCCATCAATGATAGACTGGATTAAGAACATGTGGCACATATACACCATGGAATACTATGCAGCCATAAAAAAGGATGAGTTCATGTCCTTTATAGGGACATGGATGAAGCTGGAAACCATCATTCTCAGCAAACTATCGCAAGGACAGAAAACCAAACACCACATGTTCTCACTCATAGGTGGGAATCGAACTATGAGAACACTTGGACACTGGGTGGGGAACATCACACACCGGGGCCTGTCATGGGGTTGGGGGAGGGGGAAGGGATAGCATTAGGAGAAATACCTAATGTAAATGATGAGTTAATGGGTACAGCACACCAACATGGCACATGTATACATATGTAACAAACCCACACGCTGTGCGCATGTACCCTAGAACTTAAAGTATAATAATTAAAAAATAAAAAACAGTAAGAAAAAAGAAAAGTTAGCTGGGTGTGGTGGTACGTGCCTGTAGTCCCAGCTACTCTGGAGGCTGAGGCAAGAGGATCGCTTGAACACAGGAGGTTGGGGCTATGGTGAGCCATGATTCCACCACTGCACTCCAGCCTGGGTGACAGAGCGAGACTCTGTCACAAAAAAAGGTGACTTGAATTTTTTAAAATGCAATAAGTAGTAGACTCGATTCAGCTAACGAGAGAAGAAATGGAATAAAAGATCTCCAGAAATTATGTGGATGTACCACAGAGACATAAAGAGATGAAAAATATGAAAGAGAAATTAAGAGTCAAAGGAGATCTAATAGGAAGCTCCCAAAAAATGACAGTGTTTCAGAGTGAGGAACAGAGAAAATGGGGATAGGCAATTTATATGGTTTGGATGTTTGTCCCCTCCAAATCCCATGCTGAAATGTGATTCCCAATGTTGGAGGTGGGGTGTGGTGGTAGGTGATTGTATCATGGGGATGAATCCCTCATGAATGGTTTAGCAACATCACGTTGGTGGTAAATGAGTTCTCTCTCCATTAGTTCATGCACGATCTGGTTGTTCAAAAAAAATCTGGGACCTCCCTGCCGCTCTCTTGCTCCCACTCTTGCCATGTGACATGCCTGCTGCCTGATCCCACTTCGTCTTCTACCATGAGTAAAAGCTCCCTGAGGCCCTCACCCCAAGCCAGGCAGATACCAGTGCTAAGTTTCTCATAAAGCCTGCAGAACCATGAGCCAATTAAACCTCTTTTCTTAATAAATTACCCAGTCTCGGATACTTCTGTAGAGAAACACAAAAATGGACTAATGCAGTGATATTCAATATGATAATGTCATTTTATTTTTCAGAACTGTAAAATCCATAAATCTTTAGAGGATTATAGAGTTCTAAACAGAATAAATAAAAACAAATGTACACCCAAATACTCAATAGTAGAAATTCAAAATGTCAAAGATAAAATCTTAAAAGCTACCTACAAATGAACCTGAAGAATTTTATGTCAAGTGAAATGAGCCAGGCACAGAAAGACAAATACTGCATGATTTCATTTATATGTGGAATCTAAAAAGTTGAACTCATAGAAGTAGAGAGTAGAATGGTGGTTACCAGGGGCTGGGTCATGCCAGGAGGGAGGTGAGAGAAATGGGGAGATGCTGGTCAAAGGGCACAAAGCTTCAGTTAGCTAGACAGGATGAATAAAGGCTGGAATCACAGGACAATGACTACAGTTAGTAATAATGTAGGATATACTTGAAAATTACTAAGAGTAGATCTTAAATGTTCTCCCCACTAGTAAAATGATTATTTTATGAGATGATGGGTATGTTGACTATTCTGATTTAATCATTTCACAATGGATATTTATGTCATAATGTTATACTGTACACCATAAGTCTATATAATTTTCATTTGTCAATTATGTCCTAATAAAGCTAGAAAATAAAAAATAAGATAAAATAAAAAGGAAATAATTTTTCCTACCAAGGAAAGATATTCCAACAGCAGATTCTGTATCACTAATAACAGATGCCACAAACAATAAAATAAGGTTCTAAAAGTGTGAAGGGAAAATGACAGTCAACTTGCTATTTATCACACAGCTTAACTAATATTCCAGAGTGAGTGCATAGTAAAGTGACTTTCAGACTTTCAAACTCTGAGAGTGATTACTTCCTATAATCTTTGCTATAACTAATACATCAGACTGGTTCCTTTTTGATATTCTTTCCAACGGCTTTCTTACATTGTAGAGGCTGGAATGCTTTTAAAAAATGACATATCCTGGCCAAGCGCGGTGGCTCAAGCCTGTAATCCCAGCACTTTGGGAGGCTGAGGCGGGCGGACCACAAGGTCAGGAGATCGAGGCCATCCTGGCTAGCACGGTGAAACCCCGTCTCTACTAAAAATACAAAAAATTGGCTGGGCGTGGTGGCGGGCGCCTGTGGTCCCAGCTACTCGGGAGGCTGAGGCAGGAGAGTGGCGTGGGCCCGGGAGGCGGAGCTTGCAGTGAGCCGAGATTGTGCTACTGCACTCCAGCCTGGGCGACAGAGCAAGACTCCGTCTAAAAAAAAAAAAAAACCCATACCCCTTCTCTCCCACCTGAGGTCACCAACATCCTGAATTCAGTGTTCAAGATTCATTTGTCTTCCTCATGTTTCAGCTGAAGATCTTAAATTCATGACTAGTCTGAAGACAGTGTCTCCAGTGGACTAGAAACAGAAACAAAGAAGGAGCTATTAATATCAAGCACTTGTCCTAGTGAAGTAGCAGATAGCTTCTTCTCTGCAAGAGAGGTTATAAAACCTCAGAGAGGAGACTGGGCCCCAGAGTTTTCTCACATTAAACATATCATTGTTTTTTTTATTCTTCCAAAAATGCATATAGCATTGCATGTATTCCATTTCTTCCTTCCCTAACTACTCCTTGAAATGAAAGAGAATTGGGGGGTGCACAGAGATGCAGAAGATGATGAAGTAAGATGCTAATGATCAGGACTAGGAGGCTGGCAGCATCCACCTGCCACCTTTAGGCTACACTCTAAGCCACGCATGTTTCACCAGTGGAAGCTCCAAGACCCCCAGTCTTCTCAGATTTCTCCCTGAATCCAGACACCCCAGAAGGACTCCTATCACCATAGAGGTCTGTGTAGCACATCACAGCAAGCTTAGTAGCAGTGAGGGTTTAGTGGCGTTCTACCTGTGCTACCTGAGGACCTTGAGGCCTAGGCTGGCTGTGGAATGGCAGTTTTCCTTGGCAACCTGCCACAATCAGTGATGTAGTTTAGATATTTGTCCCCTCCAAATCTCATGTTGAAATTTGATCCCCAATGTTGGAAGTGCGGCACGGTTGGAAGTGTTTGGGTCATGGGGACAGATCCCTCATGACCAACTTGGTGCCATCCTTGTGGTAACGCATGAGTTCTCACTCTGTTAGTTCCTAGGGGAAACTGATTGTTAAAAAGAACCAGGCACCTCCCTCTTCTCTCGTTTCCTTCCTCTCATCACGTGATGCCGGGTCCCTTCACCTTCTGCCATGAATGGAGCTCCCTGAGGTCCCTCACCAGGTGCTGGGGCCACGCTTCTTGTATAGCCTTCAGAACTGTGAGCCAAATAAATCTCTTTTCTTTATAAATTACCCAGTCTCAAGTATTCCTTTATAGCAAAATGGACTAAGACAGTCAAGCAGGCTTCAGCAACTTGGGAGTCACTTAGAAGCTTTTTTGGAAGACAATTTTAACGAGAATTGACCTCACAAAGCAGCCATAGATCTTGCCTGTACTAAAATGATGGATTCCTTGGCCACTGAGCTGCAAGAGGCTTTGGAGCTCATCTAGTCAAGCATTTCCCAAAGTATGTAACTCAAGCACTAGTTTTTTAGGATGGTTGATAGATTTTACCCAAAAAGGTGTCTCTTAATCAGGGAAATTTGGGGAATCCTAGATTTTTTAAAAATTAAGATTCTATTCTACATACCTTCTCAGAACCTAATCTCCAAGAGGATAGCCTTTTCCCAGTTTAGCTGTGCATGATCTTTAGCAGGTTGCTTAAGTTAGCTGAGCCTCTGCTTCCTCATCTGCAATAATAATGCCCACCTTGGAGGACTGCTGTGAAGGTGAGTGAGATAATGAGCTCTGAGGCATTTAGCACGATACTGCACATAGGCAGTGGTAACAAATTCTTAGTTCCTTCTCCTTCTCCTACGCCTTTCATTTTTCTTTCAAATTTTCCTCTAGGCTTAGCAAATTACCCCTATTTACACCCTTCTGTGAAATTGTTTGAAACTAATTTCCTGAACTCTGAATGGCATCAGGTAATTATGTATGTAATGAAGGCTTACCCAGCTTACCTCGTAGGATCATAGGATCCCAGGCTACAGTGGGTAGCATGGTAAACACAGGGAATGTGGTGTGCACTGCACACTGCCAAGTGGGAGAATTGCTCTCAAGGCTTGAGTGGTAGCTTTGCCTCATCCTGAGTCACTGAGGAACAGATGGAGTCCCAGGTTAAAACATGCAGCACAGATTTATAACTACAAAAGCGGGAACTTGGGCAGCTGATCAATGGAAGAAACACTAGACAAAGAGGCAGAGGTTTCTCAACTGGCTATTTAATTTCTCAGGGCTTGAATCTCAGCATCTGTAAAATGCAGGGTTGAGTAGATATTCTTCATGCTCCCTTCCTCTAATCCCTGCTGACCCCATTTTAAAGGTTACCAGTTGTGACATAATTGCAAGTCCAAGAGGCACAGTCCATACACCTGAAGTAAATTTTATTGGGATGAGCAATTTACAATAAAACACTTTACAGCACATTGGAAAAACTCAAGTTTCACAAATTTTACATTCACAAATACCAGTCACTTTTTGCTCAAAGGCACACAGGGACCTTTGGGAAGGGACAGACCTAATGAGCCATCAGTGGGTGCTCTTTTTCTCTGGGACTTGGCAGAACTGAAGGTCCCTGACTAACAGTGGTTCAACTTAGGTTTTTAAAAATTTTGTGGTGATGTGAAAGCAATACACATTCAGTAGAAACCATACTTCGCATATCCATACAACCATTCTGGTTTTCACTTTCAGTACAGTACTCAATAAATTACATGAGCTATTCAATATTTCATTACAAGATAGGCTTTGTATTAAATGATTTTTCCCAACTGTAGTCTCATATAAGTGTTCTCAGAACATTTAAAGTAGGCTTGGCTAAGCTACGATGTTCACTAGGTTGAGCGTATTCAATGCATTTTCAACTTCCAATATTTTGGACTTATGATGGGTTTACTGAGATGTAAGTCAAGGAGCTTCTGTATTCCTAGACACTCTCAGAGAGGAGTGAAGTGCAACATCCTCCATGCTTCCCAGAGCAGGACAAACCTTCTGTATCCCTGCTGTCTTGTCTCATTCTGGTTCATAGAATTTTGTTGTGTTTTTTTTTCGAGACAGAATCTTGCTCTGTCACCCTTGCTGTAGTGCAGTGGTATGATCTCGGCTCACTGCAAGCTCCGTCTCCTGGGTTCACACCATTCTCCTGCCTCAGCCTCTCTAGAAGCTGGGACTACAGGCACCGACCACCACGCCCGGCTAATTTTTTGTATTTTTAGTAGAGACGGGGTTTCACCGTGTTAGCCAGGATGGTCTCGATCTCCTGACCTCGTGATCCGCCCGCCTCGGCCTCCCTAAGTGCTGGGATTACAGGCGTGAGCAACCGTGCCTGGCCGGTTCATAGAATTTCTATGGTAGCTTTCAGGTGAAACCATTAGCTACTTCTCGACACACTACAGAGACAATAAGTACAGGCGCATGAGCCATTTGTCCTGAAAAGTCCATTTGGGGATCCCTGTGGGCTTAGAAGACGCTCTCTGCCCAATGAAAGTCACGGTTTTGCCCATAATTCAGTAAGTGAGTTTTCAAAATTTTGTGTCTTGAAAATTTTCAACCATCTTCATAAATAGAAACTAGGATAATGAACCCTCATAGTTCATTACAGGGAAGCAGATGATGTGACCAGGTTCAGTTTCAGTTAACAGCCAAGAGGTCTAAGTGACAAACTCTCCCTCAAACCTTAGTTTCCTACTGAGCTCATATCCATGCTTTGCTTTCAGAGTTTATCTGGTGCTCGAAGAAAACCTGAAAACAGTGTGTCAGTAGCAATTGTTTAGAGCAGGTGAATTAAGCTCGATTCTGCCTGACAGGTCTCTTTTCTGGGTGATACAGTGAGTCACTCAGGACCAGATGGAAGGTGATAAAAACAATCAGTCCCTGGAATGAGATTTCTCTGGCAAGTTAGACCTTTGAAGGATGCATAGGTTTCTGTAAGTCAAAGTGACACCTGAACCACTAAAATGATGTTGACAGTGAATCTCCTTTTGAGAAATGGTGTGAAAAAACTCCCATTATTCAGACAACACAGCAAAATGCCTTTCTAGACAGCTCCGGAGGATGAGGTGTCTAAGCACAATTACTTCCAGCATATTGGAAAGCCTGCTCCTCATCTTTTGTGAAAACAGAACAATGTTTCACCACCTCTTGTTTTTGCGCAATAGCAGGAGAGGAGGAATCATGCCTCCTGGTTGAGTTTGATTCCCTGGTTCATCGTGAGGCTGTCTCTAAGGAGGGGCATGTAAGCCAGGCCCTTCCCACCACTGTCTACGATAGGGGGCAGTTCTGTCTGCATGGTGACAGGCTTCACCTTGGGTTCTTCTCACCTCTTCTTCAACTCTTCTGGTGGACACCCCTGGGAAAGGTACCCCTGTTTCTGTTAATCGTTACAATCTAAATGAAAAAGTATAAATGAAAAAAAAAAAAGGTCATGCACACATGCACACAGTCACACACACAAAGGAAAACATTGCAAATAGAGCCACAGCATGTTCACAGATGTTATCACAAATGGATGGGATAAGAGAGTGATTGTGTGTGTGTGTGTGTGTGTGTGTGTGTGTGTATGCTTTTCTGAAGTTTTCTAAGTGGTAATAATAAGTGCCCTTTGTTTTAAGGAACCCAAGTTGGTCCTTTCTTGTCTGCATATTGCTAGACCACTGAAGACTTCTGATTCATCATGGCCCAGTGACTCCAGAAAGTGAGGCATAAAAATCTCCACACCCACTCTGGCTTGCTGGCATTTCCCTGGCCCGTGTACCTGTTTCAAGCAGAGCTCTGTGCATCTGGGTCACCACACCCAAAGTATGATGCAGGTCTCCTTTGGGATGCTTAGCAGTAGGAAGGGTTGTAAGGCAGCAGCTGCCCCACAGATGGAGGCAGTTGAATGATTCAGCCCCCATCTGGGCCAAAGTTGTCCTCGTTCCTCTTCCTCAGAGATCCAGACTGCTGTGCCTCCCAGTGTTTCTTAGATGGGAATTTATGAACACATGTCTAGTTGGTGGTGCCTTTTAGTTTTCACATCACATGGGGCTAGGAGGCTGGACAGTTTTCTAGCAATTCAAGAGTCCTACAGCTTCTGCAGGAGTGTGTTTCCAGCACTCTGAAGATCATGTGTGAGAATAGGTTCTCTTTCCCTGCCTCAGGTGGAGACAGACCCCTCCTACTCCCTCTTCCCAACCTCCTCTAACTCATTGTCACAATGGGTTCCACAGATGACAGATCTGTCTTACCAGACTGGAGTTGGGAGGTGGGCAGGAGGTTATTGGCGAGGGGAGCCCTCTGGCCATCATTCTTCTCTGTCCAGGCCACTCTGAAGGAAGGAACTGGGGAGGGTGGCCTGTCCTCCTGAGGCTTGGGAGGTCTTTGACACATGCTCAGTAATGCCTTTAGCTCAATCCTGAAATTCTCATTCAGCCAGCAGTATATGAAGGGGTTATAGCACGTGCTGCTCATGGCAAACCAGTGGAAGGCAAAGTAGAGGGCATTGTTGGTGCGGATGACTTTGCTGGACAGTAGGAGGACGTAGCAGTTGAGGGGGAACCAGCAGAGGGCAAAGAGGACCACCACCAGCATCAACATTTTGATGGTCTTCTTCTTTTTGCGCCGCAGGGCAAGGTACTGCTCTGTGGTTACATCGCCAATCATGTTACACAGCCACAGTTTCTTGGCCACACGAGCGTAGGCCACAGAGATGATAAGGAGGGGCAGGATGTAGAGCAGGATGAAGGTGGCCAAATCCAGGTACTTCCAGAAGAGGTCAGCTGGCTCAGGGAAGTCTGGCAGGCAGAGGGAGCGCACAATGTCCTCACTGGGGGCAGGAAGTGGGGAGGGGGACAGAGGTAACAGAAAGGAGATATTATGGAAATATATCTGGAATATATGTGGAAAGTCTTCATCCCAAGAAGCACTGGCCTCTCCTTCCACTGGGCTCCTGGTACATCCATCTAATATAGCACTTTTGATGCTGTAGCCTAATTATCTGATTACATTTCTGCCTTCCCTACTAGGCTGGGAATTGCATAGAGGTAAAGAATACACCTGAATTTCTCTGTGTTCTCTTAATCTTGTACAATTCTTAGCCCATAGTAGAGACCCAATAAATATTTCTTGAATAAATGAATGAAATGCTCATGTTCCCAGATTGAAAAGTAACTCATCCTTGAGGAAATCCTAGAATTTCCTATTGTGCTACTTCCCCATTTTAAAGGGAAAACTAAGGCATAAAGAAAAGAAATGATGGGTCTTGAGCATATGAGTGGTAAAGCCTGAACTAACATCTCTTCAGCCGTTCATAGAACAAGTATTTATTTTATATGGAATGTACCCCAGTCCTCTTCAGCCTTTTTAGGAATATCCATGTGGCTTGGTGCTCTAGTTCTATGTGCTGGTGGTCATCACTAACAAAAGAGAGAGGAAACTTCCTTTGCTTTTGTTAGGGGGAAATAAAAATAAGTCCTCTATGTGGAAAGGTAGAAGGGCAGCCTGGATGTTGGGGGCCTGGGCATGTGATTCATTTCAATGTCCTAGAATTCCTGGAGGGGGCCTTTATAAATTAGTTGAAATCCACCTTCTGGGCTTATTTCTTTTGACCTTGCTTTTGTCACAGGAGTGAGTGAGGGTGTGTGTGTGTGTGTGTGTGCGTGTGTGCGTGCTGCAGGTGGGGTGGAGCATGGCTCCTGTGACAGACACTCCCTGGATCCCTGCAGAGCCCCTTTGCCAGTCTGGAGAACCAACCCCCCAGCAAGAAACAGCTGGCACCTGTGATCTTCTAGGTGCCTAGGACTCCCCTAAGGGCACCCAAGGCCCTTCCCACGATTCAGTACAGCCATAATTGGCTGGGAGTTTCCAGTTTTTCTAGGAAACACCTGTAACAAAAGACTGAGAGATGGAGAAATAGGAAAGCCCAGTTACCTGGCCTCAAGTTGAGGCCAACTCTGCATTTTCAGTCAGCCCCAGAGCCTCCTGTGGGGCAGGGACAGCTTCCCCTGAAATCACACCCTTCCTTAGTCTCTCCCTGGTCCCTGTCCAGCCTCTGCCACTCTCTTTCCCATTGCTCTTGGGAGCACTGTCTCAATTAGCCACTTGCAGGTGTACCTGCCATTAAGGCAAAACCTGTCTCTAAGGAAGCTCATCTAACACAACAAATGAAGCCCGGCAGGGTGGCTCATG
Organism: Rhinopithecus roxellana; assembly: GCF_007565055.1. NCBI lineage: Eukaryota > Metazoa > Chordata > Mammalia > Primates > Cercopithecidae > Rhinopithecus > Rhinopithecus roxellana. The sequence continues at coordinate 31,569,638 of NC_044563.1, forward strand.
CCTGTAATCCCAGCACTTTGTGAGGCCGAGACGGGCGGATCACCTGAGGTTCAGGAGTTTGAGACCAGTCTGACCAACATGGAGAAACCCTGTCTCTACTAAAAATACAAAATTAGTCAGGCATGGTGGTGCATGCCTATAATCCCAGCTACTCGGGAGGCTGAGGCAGGAGAATCACTTGAACCTGGGGGCCAGAGGTTGTGCTGAGCCAAGATTGTGCCATTGCACTCCAGCCTGGGCAACAAGAGCGAAACTCCATCTCAATAAATAAATAAATAAATAAATAAATAAATAAATAAATAAATAAATAAAAAGCAGGAGTTACAATCCTAATCTCTGATAAAAGAGACTTTAAGCCAAAAAATATCAAAAGAGACAAAGAAGGGCATTACATGATGGTAAAGGGATCAATGCAGCAAGAAAAGCTAACTATCCTAAATATATACACACCCAATACAGGAGCACCCAGATTCATAAAGTAAGTTCTTAGAGACCTACAAAGAGACTCAGACTCCCACACAATAATAATGGGAGACTTTAACACCCCACTACCAATATTAGACAGATCAATGAGACAGAAAATTAACAAGCATATTCAGGACTTTAACTCAGCTCTGGAGCAAATGGACCTAATAGACATCTACAGAACTCTCTACCCCAAATCAACAGAATATACATTCTTCTCAGCAGCATATCACACTTATTCCAAAATTGACCACATAATTGGAACTAAAACACTCCTCAGCAAAAGCAAAAGAATGGACATAATAACAATCTCTCAGACCGCAGTGCAATCAAACCAGAACTCAGGATTAAGAAACTCACTCAAAACCACACAACTCCATGGAACTGAACAACCACATATGAAATGACTACTGAGTAAATAATGAAATGAAGGTAGAAATAAAGATGCTCTTTGAAACCGATGACAATGAAGACACAACATACCAGAATCTCTGGGACACATTTAAAGCAGTGTGTAGAGGGAAATGTATAGCACTAAATAAATCCCCATAAGAGAAAGCAGGAAAGATCTAAAATTGACACATTAACATCAAAATTAAAAGAACTCGAGAAGCAACAGCAAAAAAATTCAGAAGCTAGCAGAAGGCAAGAAATAACTAAGATCAGAGCGGAAATGACAGAGATAGAGACACGAAAAACCCTTAAAAAAAATCAATGAATCCAGGAGCTGTTTTTTTGAAAAGATCAACAACATAGATAGACCACTAGCCAGACTAATAAAGAAGAAAAGAGAGGAGAATCAAATAGATGCAAGAAAGAATGATATAGGGGATATCACCACTGATCCCACAGATATACAAACTCCCATCACAGAATACTATAAACACCTCTACACAAATAAACTAGAAAATCTAGAAGAAATGGATAATTCCTGGACACATACACCCTCACAAGACTAAACCAGGAAGAAGTCAAAAGCCATAATAAACCACTAATGAGTTCTGAAATTGAGGCAGTAAGTAATAGCCTACCAACCAAAAAAAGTCCAGGACCAGACGGATTTACAGCCAAATTCTACTAGAGGTACAAAGAGGAGCTGGTACCATTCCTTCTGAAACTATTCCAAACAATAGAAAATGAAGGAATCCTCCTTAACTCATTTTATTAGGCCAGCATCATGCTGATACCAAAACCTGGCAGAGACACCACAGAAAAAGAAAATTTCAGGGCAATATCCCTGATAAACATCAATACGAAAATCCTCAATAAAATAGTGGCAAACTGAATCCAGCAGAACATCAAAAACCTCATCCACCACGATCAAGTCGGCTTCGTCCCTGGGATGCGAGGCTGGTTCAACATATGCAAATCAATAAACATAATGCATCACATAAACAGAACCAATGACAAAAACCATGATTATCTCAATAGATGCAGAAAAGGCCTTCGACAAAATTCAGCACCCTTTCATGCTAAAAACTCTCAATAAACTAGGTATCAATGGAATGTATCTCAAAGTAATAAGAACTATATATGACAAACCCACAGCCAATATCATACTGAATGGACAAAAACTGGAAGCATTCCCTTTGAAAACCAGCATAAGACAAGGATGCCCTCTCTCACCACTCCTATTCAACATAGTATTGGAAGTTCTGGCCAGGGCAATCAGGCAGGAGAAAGAAAGAAAGGATATTCAAATAAGAAGAGAGGAAGTCAAACTGTGTCTGTTTGCAGATTGTATATTTAGAAAATCCCATCGTCTCAGCCCAAAATCTCCTTAAGCTGATAAGCAACTTCAGCAAAGTCTCAGGATACAAAATCAATGTGCAAAAATCACCAGCATTCCTATATACCAATAACAGATAAACAGAGAGCCAAATCATAAGTGAATTCCCATTCACAGTTGCTACTAAGAGAATAAAATACCTAGGAATACAACTTACAAGAGATGTGAAGGACCTTTTCAAGGAGAAATACAAACCACTGCTCAACAAAATAAAAGAGGACACAAACAAATGGAAAGACATTCCATGCTCAGGGATAGGAAGAAACAATATCATGAAAATGGCCATACTGCCCAAAGTAATTTATAGATTCAATGGTATCCCCATCAAGCTACCACTAAGTTTCTTCACAGAATTGGAAAAAACTACTTTAAACTTCATATGGAACCAAAACAGAGTCCACATAGCCAAGACAATCTTGGGCAGGAAGAACAAAGCTGGAGGCATCATGCTACCTGACTTCAAACTATACTACAAGGCTACAGTAACCAAAACAGCATGGTCCTGGTACCAAAACAGATATATAGACCAATAGAATAGAACACAGGCCTCAGAAATAACACCACACATCTACAACCATCTGATCTTTGACAAACCTGACACAAACACGCAAGGGGGAAAGATTCTTTATTTAATAACTGTTCTTGGAAACACTGGCTAGCCATATGCAGAAAACTGAAACTGGACCCCTTTTATACAAAAATCAACTCAAGATGGATCAAAGCCTTAAACTAAGACCTAGGATCATAAAAATCCTAGAAGAAAACATGGGCAATATCATTCAGGATGTACGCATGGGCAAAGACTTCGTGTCTAAAACACCAAAAGCAACAGCAACAAAAGCCAAAATTGATAAATGGGATCTAATTAAACTAAAAAGCTTCTGCATAGCAAAAAAAAAAAAAAACTATCATCAGAGTGAACAGGCAACCTACAGAATGGGAGAAAATTTTTGCAATCTATCTGTCTATCTGACAAAGGGCTAACATCCAGGATCTACAAAGAACTTAAATAAATTTACAAGAAAAAAAAAACCATCAAAAAGTGGGCAAAGGATATGAACAGACACTTCTCAAAAGAAGATATTTATGCAGCCAAGAGACATTTGAAAAAATGCTCGTCATCACTGGTCATCAGATAAATGAAATCAAAATTGCAATGAGATACCATCTCATGCCAGTTAGAATGGCAATCATTAAAAAGTCAGGAAACAATTGATGCTGAAGAGGATGTGGAGAAATAGGAATGCTTTTACATTGTTGGTGGGAGTGTAAATTAGTTCAACCATTGTGGAAGACAGTGTGGTGATTCCTCAAGGATCTAGAACTAGAAATACCATTTGACCCAGCGATCCCATTATTGGGTATGTACCCAAAGGATTATAAATCATTCTACTATAAAGACACATGCACACATATGTTTACTGCAGCACTATTCACAATAGCAAAGACTTGGACCAATCCAAATGTCCGTCAATGATAGACTGGATAAAGAAAACACGGCACACATACACCATGGAATACTATGCAGCCATAACAAAGGATGAGTTCATGTCCTTTGCAGGGACATGGATGAAGCTGGAAACTATCATTTTCAGCAAACTATGACAAGAACAGAAAATCAAATACCACATATTCTCGCTCGTGAGAGCTGAACAATGAGAACACATGGACATAGAGAGAGGAACATCATACACTGGGGCCTGTCAGGGGGTGGGAACTGGGGGAGGGACAACATTAGGAGAAATACCTAATGTAGGTGACGGGTTGATTGGTGCAGCAAACCACCAGGGCACGTGTATACTTATGTAACAAAACTGCATGTTCTGTACATGCATCCCATAATTTAAAGTATAATAAAAAAATTTAAACAAAAAGACAAACCAGTGACCAACAACAACAACAATAACAAATGATAAAAATCACTCTAAAAGGCTGGGCGCAGTGGCTCATGCCTGTAATCTTAGCACTTGGGGATCCCAAGGTAGGCGGATAACCTGAGGTCCGAAGTTCGAGACCAGCCTGGCCAACGTGGTGAAACCCCCGTCTCTACTAAAAATACAAAAAATTAGCCAGGCATGGTGGTATGTGCCTGTAATTCCAGCTACTTGGGAAGCTGAGGCAGGAGAATTGCTTGAACCCAGGTAGCGGAGGTTACAGTGATCTGAGATCCCGCTATTACACTCTAGTCTGGGCAACAGAATGAGACTTTGTCTCAAAAAAAAAAAAAAAAAAAAAAAAGTCACTCTAAGATCATTCATTCATTCAGTAAATACATACCAAGAGCTTGTTATGTGGAGACAGTAAGCTCAGTGTGGGGATCACCGAGATAACAAAGAAACAGGGCCAGTTCTTCCCAAATTGACACTGCAGCAGGGAGATCACCTAATGAACCAGTTGAAGTTTTAAAAAAACTGTGTGTTGAAAGAAAGACGTTCTCATTCAGTAGAGCATAAGATAAACATGTACAGGAGGTAGGGGAGATAGAGAAGCCTGCCTCAGGCTCAGAATTGCATGCAGGTTTTGTTTGTAGACAGTGTGAGCGGTTTACACCTTTTCAACAAGGCCTTAGTGATTGGGATCTCAGGCTGTGAGTATAGCACCCTGGTGACAGATGCTGATAATTATTGCTTTGTCCTTGCAGAGAACCCGGAAAGAGAATAAGTGAGAAGCTAAAGAAGAGAGAAGGCAGACAAAACGTAGAGGACAGGCATGGACCAGGAGGTAACAGGATGGGAGCGAGCCAGAGAAAGACTCAGTGAGGCAGGTACTAGTTACTCAGAGAGCTGTGAGCTCCTGGGGGCCTCAGGTATCCCTTGGTCGAGCCTGACTCGGGAGAAGACGCGAATCACCAGGCAGATCCCTGCGAATTCATCTCACCTGTATTTGAAGGTAAATAATTTCTGGCAGATAGCATGTGGGAGTGAAAAGAATGTAGCCATGGTCCAGATGACAGCGATGTAGATGACACCCTTTGTGATTGAGATCCGGGGTTTCAAGGGGTGCATAATGACCTGGAAAACAAGCAAACCGCATCATTAACTGAAGACGTTTTGAAACAAATCAGAAATCTGGGCCAGGTGCAGGAGCTCACGGCTGTAATCCCAGCACTTTGGGAGGCTGACGCAGAAGAATCACTTGAGTCCAGGAGTTCTAGACAAGACTGGGCAACAAAGTGAGACCCTGCCTCTATATATTTTAAAAAAATGAAAATACATAAATAAATAAAAAGAAATCTGGAGGCACAGCTCACTTGTCACATAAGGCAGGCCCTACTGATAAAGCCAAGCACCTTCATTATTGAGCTCCTGAGCTACACCAGGTAGCTGCTGGGGGAGAGGTAGGCCCAGCCATGTCCCACCCAACAGCCCACCTCCAGAGGAGGAAAGAAAGGGTCATCTGGATTCAGAGACCGGGGCAGGTCATCTGCCTCTTGCTGATCATACTCAGGCTGAACCAGGGTCCAGTGAGAGGACTGGGGAGGGGTTCAGGAGGAAGGCTGCTCACATGGCATCACAGCGAGGCTGGGAGAGGAGCAAGCCCATGGTCAGCTCCTATCTCCTCGGGACCTGAGCTCATCTTCCCATGATTCTAGACCCCTTAGGTTATGGTGGACTCTGAGAGGGTCTGACAGACAGGAAGAGACCGTACTCATCACTCATCCTGGGAAGCTACATGGGCACTACTTATGTGGGAACTCCCAACATGTTTATGAAAGCCATTACTAAAATTGCACCAGGGCCCAGCTCTCACACACCCATAATAAACTCAGTGTTGCAGGCTTCAGGCTGAAATGCATCTTGGAGTTGCTACTGTATATCAATCAATTCTCCTAAAAGGTTTAAATAAAGACTTAAGGATGTAAAACCATCCTCATTTTCAGATGAGAACATTATTTTTTGAAAAAAGCATTTGGGATAGGTTAGTCCAGGGTTAGGGGGAAGAGGTCAGGAAGAGGTGCCACCACCTCTAGATGTCATCCCAGAACACACTGGACATTCTGGCTGTGTCCTGAACTTTTTTTTATTCCTTCCAATGTTTTCAAGGTTTTATGGGAGGAAGCAATGAGGCTTCAGAAGCTGACAGCACATCTCTGTTCTGGATTCAGCCATCTCTGCCCTTCACACTCTTGTGTTCAGATTGCTGAAGGGAGTGGCAGCCTGGGGCAGAGGCTCCAAGCACTTCTCAAAGACTCTGTTGACCTTGGGACAGAGCCCCTTGTTGGGGTATATGTTGCAGTAACATGGTCAACATGAGCAAGGCTTTGCCGCTATTCCCCAGACCCACTCTTAGCCCATGGTCAATGCTCGGTTGCGTTAATCTGGGGTAAAGCATAGGCCAGGTAAAAGCAATCAGAAGTCCTTCTAGTTAAATTAAGGGAGACAGTTAAGAAAAGGCAGGAAATATTTATATGCAAGCTTTTCACACTTTACACTAAAGCATCTGCAACATACATTAAGAGTTGATTGTTAACAAAATTATGGCATTTCAGAGATAAAGAGATCTCAAAATTTGACTAGTTCCATTCCTTATCAGATGCAGGAATCTCCTCAAATACCTCCCCATCAAGTTGTCATCCTCACTTTGCTTAAATATGGCTGATGACATGAAACTCATTACCTCCCAGGCAGGTTTGTCTACGTTTAGACACTTCTACAAGAGAATTCTTCCCACATTGGACTGACTGTATCTTTGAAACTGCATCTTTGGGCCGGGCGCGGTGGCTCAAGTCTGTAATCCCAGCACTTTGGGAGGCCGAGACGGGCGGATCACGAGGTCAGGAGATTGAGTCCATCCTGGCTAACACGGTGAAACCCCGTCTCTACTAAAAAATACAAAAAACTAGCCGGGCGATGTGGCGGGCGCCTGTAGTCCCAGATACGTGGGAGGCTGAGGCAGGAGAATGGCGTGAACCCAGGAGGCGGAGCTTGCAGTGAGCTGAGATCCGGCCACTGCACTCCAGCCTGGGCGGCAGAGCGAGACTCCGTCTCAAAAAAAAAAAAAAAAGAAACTGCATCTTTGAAGCCTCCTATCCCGTGGTCCTTGTTGCATCTCATGGTGCTACTCAGAATAAATCTCATCTTTCTGTGTCTGGTGGCCCTCATAATATTGGCCTTGTAGATTCCTTTGAGTCTTCTCAGAACAGCATGGTCTAGTGACTGGAACATGGGCTTGGAGCCAGACAGACCTCAGTCCTAATCCTAGCTTCACCATTCATAGGCACATGATCTTGGAAAAGCTACATATGCACTTTACTGAGCCTCCATTCTATAATTCAGCACAGGTCTAAGCATACAACATGAGTTCATTGAGTAAGCATGGAAAAGGCGCTTGGCATGAAGCTGTCCTACTTAGATGTCCTGGTCAGTTCCTTTCACCATATACACCTATGAGCTTCCCATGGGGGCAGAACTGTTAGAATACCTTCCTGACCCAGGGCTGCCATGCTCCACTGCAATGCCTGCTTCTGCCACCTAGACATCCTGGCTTGTTTTCTGCCTGAATAGCCTGAATTGGTAAATATTCATCTCTCACTCTGAAGCCTCGTCTCTGACCTGCAATTACTCCTCTCCTTTAATCTGTGATTTTCTGGTATTGCTTTTCTGTCCTCAAAACAAGCTCACTAATTTCTGAGACAGAAAATGCCAGCAATGGCCGGGCATGATGGCTCATGCCTGTAATCCCAGCACTTTGGGAGGCCGAGGTGGGTGTATTACCTGAGGTCAGGAATTCAAGACCAGCCTGGCCAATATGGCAAAACCCCATCTCTACTAAAAGTACAAAAATTAGCCGGGCATGGTGGCAGGTGCCTCTAATCCCAGCTACTCAGGAGGCTGAGGCAGGAGAATTCCTTGGACCCAGGAGGCAGAGGTTGAGTCAAGATGTCACCACTGCACTCCAGCCTGAGCGACAAGAGTGAGACTCTGTCTCAAAAAAAAAAAAAAAAAAAAAGAAAAGAAAAGAAAAAGAAAAAAGAAAATGCTAGCAATGAGTATTCATTGGATCAGCAAACTAAAAATAACTTTCTGTAATAATTAGGACAAAGGGTTTAATATCACTAACGTATGTGTTCATGTTGATCAATAAGAAGAGAAACACACTCATTGAAAACTGGGCTAAAACGCTGTCTTCAGAGCCCCTGCAACTTCTAGGGAAGGGAAGCAAGACAGGGAAGAGCAGAGCATTAGGGGTAGGTGCCCTTACCTGGTGGCGGTCCACCGCAATGGCTGTCAGCGTCAGTGCTGAGACGTGCAGGGAGCAGTACTGGGCAAAGCGGCTGACATGGCACATGCCCTTCCCAAATATCCATGTGCTGTTCACAAAGCGAACCTGGAGATGAGCCCAAAGATGTTAGGAGACAGACAGGCCTTGACTTTGACACCCATCCCTAGAGGTCTCTGAGGAGCATGCCCTTAGGAGGATTCCTCCAGCTCCTCCCTTCTTTCTGTCTATGATACTGAATTGTGGAGTAAACATGATTTTCTCCAGCACAACTCATTTTCATTCATTCAATTCAGCAAACCCTGATCATACTTCTGGGCCAGGCTCCATTAGGTGCCAGGAAGGATGTGGGCTTTGGAGTTGGACTTCCCACCTCTAACAGTTTCTTACTGTGAGGGCTTGGGCAAGATAGGTAACCTCTCTGAATCTGTTTCCTCATTTGCAAAAAAAAGCCATCAAAAATCTCTTCCTTATAGGCTTAGTATAAGGTTTAAATTTTTTAAATGTCTGTAAAGGGCAAAACACAATGTCTGGCAGACTGTTCAGCTATTATTAGAAGTAAATAGTAGCTATTTTTATGTGCAATAACAAAATTCACTCTTGGTCCACACAAGTTCAATCTAGTAGGGGAGACACATCTGAATTCACAACACAGCATGTAGGCTGTGCTGGCAAATCTTGGTTAAACTGGCCTTTCAGGTCATCATCTGGGGTGGAGACCCAGGGACCTGTAGAGGTGTTGACAGGTGTGGGGAGAGAAGACAAGCTCTCAAAACCGTGTAGGGACCTAGAAGCAGGCCTGGTCCTTATCCCACATCACCCAGCACTATTTACTCATTCAATTAGTACTTGAGCAACTCCTGTGAGTAACATCCCATGCCTGAGAGAGATTGAGCATTGATTCTGATTAAGGAGTTTGCAGCCAGGGCAGAGGAGGGTCAAGTCAAGTGCAAGACAGAAAGTAATCAATGCTTTGTAGAGACCCAGACAAAGGGCAATGGGGCCACCAGACAGGGATGGGAGTGGGCAGAGGCACAGAGGCATAGAAATAGGGCAAGTTAGCCCAAGAGAAGGAGTATAATGTAGTGACTTACAGCAGAGTGTTTGCCACTGATCACTGTGACCTTGGGCAAGGCATTGGGCCCTCTGAGCCCCACTTTCCTCATCTGTAAAATGGACTAACCCTTTTCACATGGTTGTTACATCAATCAAGATTGATAACACATGTAAAGTAGGTACAACAGTGCCTAGTACATTAATGCTATCAACTGCCATTATTACAATATATGAGACATTTGAACTGAGGAAGGATTCGTGCACATGGAGATGAGGACAAAAGTCATTGGCACTGGATCAGAAATCCCAGGACCTGTTTGGGGAATAAGGAGTGGATTGGTTTGTCTGGAGTGTGTGAATGAGAGTCATGACAAGTCTGGCCAGATCTTGAAACTAGGACAACAGACCAGGGATGTTACTTTCTTTGAGGAGGGCAGGGAGGAGCCATTGAGGCTTTTGAGCAGTTCAGTAACATTATAGAGCTAGAAATCTTCAGCTATTCCTACTTCCCACCCCCACACTGGAATTACCAAATCCAACCAGTTCTACCTCTCACTGGTTTTCAAAACTGTTCCCTCTTCTTCAGTCCCAAGTCCATGGGCCTTGTGGGGTACCCCATTATCTCTCCCTTGGACTATTATAACCTCTGAACAGCTTTCCCAGTTCTCCAGGTTTGTCACCTTAGAATTCAGCCTTCATACTCCTGACAGCATTTCTGCTAACCACAATCATATTATTGTCTCCCTTCTGCTTGGAGTCATCCTGGCTCTCAGGACAGAGTATCCAGGCCCCTTCACAACCTGGTCCCACCTTTCTTTCTGGCCACCTCCGCTTCTGCCTCCCCTGCCCACTCCTCCACTGTGCTTCCTGCTGCTCCAGCTTCATTGAGCCACTCAGTGTTCCCACAACACACCATGAACTTTGATGCTTCAATGCCTTTGTTCTCCCTGGTCCCTCTGTCTGCACTAAGTGTTCATCTCGACCTGGAAAATTCCTATTCAGCCAGGTCCTGTTGAAATGTCACATTCTTTGCAGTCTCCTTTGACCTTCTCGTGGGACTCTGATGGGTCAGAATGAAAGACTCCCTCCTCCAGGCTCCACTACATCCTGTGTGCATCTATCTCTATCTACCAGGGGAACTGTAAGTAATTGTCTGCTTTTCTCTCCATTATCAGAGCTGGGCTTCATGCTGACTGCAGTAGATGAAGTGGATAGGAAGGGAGACCAGGGAAGAAGGATATTGTTGCCAATCAGCCAAAGGCAGGGATGCCTTTCCCAGTAGGGGAGCCTGAGCTGAGTAGGCCGAGGGGTTGGAAGCCCCTCCCCATAACCTTCTCCCTTTCCTACCTACCAGCACCTTATAAGCTATAATCCAAGTTTGGATTGGGGCAGTTTGATGGGTCAGGTTCAAGGCTAAGCTGCTTTGGCTCATACTGGAGGGGGTGCTGGGTTCTGAGGACCTTGACATCCTGTAGATCTCTTGCAGGAGATCCTCTGGGGCAGGTATTGCCAGCTGTCAGGTGTAGCCTGTCCTTGAGTCTGTGGCCTCCCTACCCATTCTTGTGTCTGCTGTAGATCCAGCCCCGCATCCTGGCTCTGGGCAGCAGCAAAAAAGGCCATGTTCTGTGGCTTCCCAGTGCCCAACCTGGGTAGCCCAGCCCAACCACACCATTGTAGGTTCTCAGGTCAGAAACCAAGGAAGGGGCAAGGGGTGGCAGGGATGCTGTTGCCTTGTGCTTTGAGACACCCACGGAGGAGGGGAGTATTTGAAAGCCGGCTTATCCTTGGGTAATGCCCAGGGGATATTGAGCAGCCATCAATACGTTAGATGTAGGCTGACAGGAGATCAGAACAGGGTTTGGAGTAGCAGAAGCTAAACATGGTCCAAGAGTGTTCTTCACTCCCAGCTGGCTGGCTTAGTGGACCGACCTCTGGATTTGAGTTAGGGGATGGAATTCTCATCCTGGATCTGCCAACTACTGGCCAGGTGGCTTTGGACAAGGGATTGAACCTCCCTGTGCCCTAGTTTTCTCATCTGCAAAATGTGAGTAATATTCTAATTAGTGAGGATGAAAAAGAGAATGTGAGGGCACTTTTTCAATATAAGATTTGGAAGGACGTTCACACAGGTGATGGACTTGTGGGGGTTCCTCCTGTGTTTTTTTGCTTGTCTGTGATATCTGGTTGTGTGTGTACAAGAGATAGCGGGAAGAGAGACAGAGAGAGATTAATAGATACTGCTTTAGTAATCACTCAAATAACAGTTATTCCATAAAATGAAAAAAATATAACACACTAGAGAAACATGCAGTATAACTGTCACTATGGTTGCTCAGTCATCGCCCTTACAGTCCCAAAGCATCCATGAGAGCCACACTCCCTGGTCACAGCGAGACACCACCAGTGCTAAGTAGCCAGAGCTTGGGGGAGGAATCCCATCAGCTGCAATGTGCAAATGCCCCCAGCCTGCCCGATCTCTGCAGCGCAAGCCCACTCCCCTCATTTCTTCCTCAACACAGATCTCAAACACAGCCTCATGATCAACCCACAGAAGGGAAATGCACTTTAAATAAGTGGTCTGGGAAAATGCACTTAATGTTCCATTAAAAATTAGCAATTGTTTGATATTTCAGTTGTAGCACAAAGCAGCATCCCATGGGTACGGGTGGGCACTGAATAGGCTGCACTTCAGAGGGAGGGGGACCTAATCATCGCTGCTGACATTTCAGGGGCATTGATTTACTGCTCAATTATCAAGCAAGCCCAGACCCAGTGAGATTAAACAGGAAATGGTCGTTCATTTCCAGCTGGCTGCAGACACTCAAACTATTGACCCAATGCCACCTCTGCAGAAGCTCTGGCTTATAAAGTGATGAGATAGAAAGAAGTGGGGAGGAATCAGAGTGTGGCAGGGGAGAGAGAGGAAGAGAGGAGAGGAGGGGAGAGGAGAGGAGAGAGAATAGAAAAATAAAATCACAGAGAGACTGACAAGAAGAAAAAGAGATAAGAGGTGAGGAGACAGAGACAGACGAATAGGGAGACAGAAAGAGAGAGAGAAAAAAAAAGATGAGGACACACAGACAGAGACAGAGAAGAGAGACAGGAAGACTTCAGAAAGAGAGACAGAGACTGAAAGAAAGACTAAGAAAAACAGAAGAGAGAGTCAAGAACCGAGATGACAGAGGAGAGAGAAAAGAGACTAGGACAGGAAGATAGAGGCAGAGGAGAAATGAGGAGGAAGAGAGACGTGGAGAGAGAAGTGGGGACCCACAGAGAGACACAGAACGGCAGAGGGAGGCCGGAGAATTGAGATAGGAGAGGGAGATGAAGAGAGAAGGTGGGGCGGCAGGCAGCGGGCCCCTTACCAAAGTGAAGGGGGTGTTGAGCAGCGTGATCATTATGTCGGCAACTGCCAGGTTGACGATGAAGAGGCTGGTGGCCGAGTGCATTCGCTGGTTCTTAAAGATGACATGACAGACCAGGACGTTGCCAAAGAGTGAGAAGACAATGATGAAGGAGTAAGCCACGATGAGCAGGGCTTTCACCGTGGGGTTCTGGGACTCGGCGCCGTAGCGCCTCCTGCCCACAAAGTTCTGCCAGTCGGAGAAGGTGTAGTTGTTCCAGGAGAAGAAGTGCGAGGCATTGGGCACGACCAGGGCCGCCTCCAGGCTCTGCTCGTCGGCCCGGCCCTCGTGGGGCTCGGTGGCTCGCACCAAGGGGAGGAGACAGAGCAGCAAGAGGTGAGGGACCATTTTGCAGGAGCCACCCCTCCCTTGGGAGCCTGCGGGTCGGGCGTCCACTCTCGCCGGGCTCGGGGCGCGCAGCCGGGGTGCGGGACGAAGAGCTTGCAAGGCCGTCCCAAGGAGCCAGGTACCGACCCGCGGAGCACCGCGCAGCCGGCCACCAGCCCGCGATCGGCACCCCAGCTCCGGGTTTGTTGGAGCACTTTTATATCTCTGCTCCCACCAGGCTGGTAGGGAGCGCCTCTGCCTATTGGGCAGCGCGGCGTCTCTCGCGGCGACGGTGACGCGCTCCAGCTCTGACAAGCCTGGCTCCCCCCACCCTGCCGGTGGCGCCGTTGCTGCCCCCACACCCAGCCGTTCCCACTCCCGCCCGTAACTCCTCCGACAGGGCTTCGCTTCGGGGGCTCCTTCCCCAGCGCGTACACGCTCGCGTGGTGTCGGCTTAGCCTCTTGTAAAGGAAGCAGACAGGCGGGTGGGAAAAATGCCCACAGGGGCATTTGGGATGATGAGGGAGCATGCTGGCAAAGCCGGGTCAGTAACAAGGATATATTCCATTTGTTTCCACTTAAGCCTTAGCTTTGGCACAGTTTCAATATCGAAGTGGATGGCTGCGTCCCGGCGGTCCCAGGAAAAAGACAAACCAAAAATTAGAGACTTTAAGGATTCTCCAAGTCCCCCCAGATATCAGCGGTGCTGGAGGGCTTATTAAAGGTTTACGGTTCACTTTGATTCCCTTCTCATCATGCCCACCTTGTAAGTGTGAGGGCATTTACACCAGAAGCCTGAAACTTTCTCTCTGAAAGAGGTGAGGTGTTTCAGTTCTTCTTAGCTTTCCCCAAAAGCATCTCCTGAGCCAAATACTCTAGTGAGAGGGTTCATTTGGGAGATGAAGGCAAACACCAATAGGGAAGTGGAGAAGTGTGACAAGAAAGGGAAAGAAACCAATAAAGAGTATTGTCAAGCCAGCAACCACGGTGGGTGACAAGCTGAAGTCTGCTGGGAAGCCAGTGTAAGGTGTACACATCAGCTATCCAAGCCAAGGGGTGACAGAGCTGTGATATCTGTACTCCACCTCCTGTTAGTCACTGGCTGAAGGCTTCTCCCAGGGGTGTGCTCCTTCTCCCAGGATGCTCCTGAACTTCTGGCCTCCCATGTGGATAGTCAAAATGGGCTCCAGAGGCAAAAGGACTCATGCAAATAAATGCTACTGCTGGCAGTTACAAGTTGCACTGGTGTGCTCTGAAGGGGGAGGAGGTCCTGAGAAAATCCAAGGGTAGGCATGAGGTCTGGAATCACTTCCTCTTCCTCTTCCCCAGGCATTCAGCTCTCCACTCAGCCAGGCCTGGGCCTCCTGAGCCCTGCCAAGCCCTCCTCTCAGCCCAGCACCACTGCCCCAAACTTATCCTGAACTTCTGAAGTCACAGTCTTTAATGAAACAAGAATATCCCCCCACCTTACCCCACACAAAGGCTGAGTTATTAAAAGAGGTTCTTTTCTCAGAGGCATTATGGGTACTGTAAATCACTGTTGTTCTTACTAAGTGGTTACGGGAAGACACAAGCAGCTCTTACAGTGAACCAGCCTCTTGTTTTATATATTACAAATAAAACCAAGGACACTGAATAGTCAGTTTGTGCCAAATAGTAAGTATATTCCTAGATCTCTAATAATAGTCACACATAGTAAACATAGCAAATAGCAGAGGGTTTCACTCTCTCAAATGTACTTGCAACAACAACAAAAATAAAACACTTCACACTATTTTAATAAAAATGAGACCAAGAATTATAGGATATAGTAGTCCCCCCTTATTCATGGGGTAAACATTCCAAGATTCCCAGTGGATGCCCAAAACTGTGGATAGTACCAAACCATATACAGGCTACACATGAATTTCTTTTTCCCTCTTCACAATTTCATGGATAGAAGATTAATTCTTATTACAGATCTTAGCAGCCTCGGCTTACGATTTTTCCCCCCTTCCTTATTAAATCAAGAACTTTCAGCTTTTCACATAAGGAAGTATTTTACAGCTTCCAGCTGGCATATGCTAATTGCCAGCATTGCTACTCTTGCAGCTTTGGGCTATTATAAGTAAAATAAAGGTTAGTTGAACACAAGCACTGCAATACCTTTACGGGAGCTCTGACAACTGAGGTGGCTACTGAGTGACTGAGGAGCAGGTACTGCATGGATATGTTGAACAAAGGGAGGATTCACATCCTGAGTGGACAGAGTAGGGTGGTGCGAGATTTCTTCAGAAACTGGAAAACGAAACCTTGGATAAAGTGAGACTACTGTAACATCACAGAGGCCTAAGAAAGAGGTTTTGAGAGCCTCACCACATCAATATTCCTGACACTGCAAACAATGCCCTTTTAACTCCAATATTATTCTCTGAAAAAGCCCGACTTGAGTTAAAAACTCACCACACTCACAGTTCCTTAGGGTACTAATCACAGTGGCAGAAGCGAACAAACAGCAGTTCAACACAGTGCCAGGCACATGACAATCACTCCTAGTTTAATTGTACCAGTTGTATGTCATCATACTTGAATTACAAATGAACCAAGTAAGCCTCAAATACCAAGTACAGCTGAAGATATGCTCAAATGCAATAAAAATGCAAAGTGTGTAGGCAGGCTAAGCCAGGAATTGCTTTCCAAGTTCCAGCACACTGAGCCATAGAGTAAAAAGGTATATTTAGGGTATGTAAAAAGAAGCACAACCAAGCTCCAACTTCAGTTTGTGGCCCCAAATTAAATTGTAAGTTGCTTGAACTTACTCTGCACTTCTATATAGAAACTTTTCTAAATGGTGGCTAGGGTCTTAAGCCAAATCCAACAACCCATTTAACCCATATATGGACAAATAGTACCACAGGATTGCTAGCTAAAGTTCAGGGCTCCAAGGTGTTATGCTCCATTATCTGCTCCTCTTGAATTAAATGTCCCCCTGGGTGATCTCAGCCACCTTCACTGGTTTAACCATCCATTAGTCACCAGTGGCTCCAAGATCTGTACCTCACTTACCACCTGTTAAAAGCTCCAAATCTGTATTATGTAACATTTCACTGTTGATTAGACATTTTGACCTGGAATACCCGCCCATTCAACAAGCTCCAAACTCAATTCATTATATCCTGCTCTTCCCTCACATTCTTGTACTTGCTCTTTTTCCTGTTCACTTGTTCACCATGGTTAGAATCTTGTGGTCATCTCACACATCACCAATTACATGACACTGTGTATTTGAGGATGCTGTTTCTCTGCCTACAGTCATCCTCTCCACCACCTTCGAGCCAGAAAAACTCCTTATTCAAGACCCAGCTGAAATGTTATCTCCCCTCTGAAGACTGACTCCCTTGACTGCCACAACCCCAGAACAAGCAAAGTCAATGTTCCCAAATCTGCTCTTTTAAAAGTGCTCCCATAACATATGATTCATTCTCTGATACTGTACTTTCCTTGTTGGGGTCTCATGATTTGCTACACGTGTATTTCCTATGAAATTGTCAGCATTACCAGGCCAGGAACTACTGTCTTCCTAATGTTGTCTCCTACAGCCTAGTACTAAGACAGGGAAAACTGGCAGTACTGAGGTTGAGATACTGGCTCTGGAATCAGAAAACCCAGGAGGCAGGTCTTTCTCTCTCTAAATACTCTATATGTCTAGTAAGTTCCTGGGACATATCTAATTTAATTATTTTTGTATTTTATTTTTCCATAAGCTATTGGGGCACAGGTGGTATTTGGTTACATGAGTAAGTTATTTAGTGGTGATGTGTGAGATTTTGGTGCACCCATCACCGAGCAGTATACACCTCACCATACTTGTAGTCGTTTATCCCTCACCCCCTGCCACTCTTTCCCCCAAGTTCCCAAAGTCCATTGTATCATTCTTATGCCTTTGCGTCCTCATAGCTTAGCTCCCACATATCAGTGAGAACATACGCTGTTTGGTTTCCCATTCCTGAGTTACTTCACTTAGAATAATAGTCTCCAATCTCATCCAGGTCACTGCAAATGCTCTTAATTCATTCCTTTTTATGGCTGAGTGGTATTTCATTGTATACATATACACCACAGCTTCTTTATTCACTTGTTGATTGATGGGCATTTGGGTTGGTTCCACGATTTCGCAATTGTGAATTGTGCTGCTATAAATATGCATGTGCAACTATCTTTTTCGAATAATGACTTCTTTTCCTCTGGGTAGATACTCAGTAGTGGAATTGCTGGATCAAACAGTAGTTCTATTTTTACTTCTTTAAGGAATCTCCACACTGTTTTCCATGGTAGCTGTATTAGTTTACATTCCCACCAGCAGTGTAGAAGTGTTCCCTGATCACTGCATCCATGCCAACATCTACTGTTTTTTGATTTTTTGATTATGGCCATTCTCGCAGGAGTAACCTGGTATCGCGTTGTGGTTTTGATGCATTTTCCTGATGATTAGCGATGGTGAACATTTTTTTTCATATGTTTGTTGGCCATTTGTGTATCTTCTTTTGAGAATTGTCCATTCAGGTCCTTAGCCAGCTTTTTGATGGGACTTTTTTTTCTTCTGACACGAGTTGGTTGTAGATTCTGGATATAAGTTCTTTGTCAGATGTATAGATTGTGAAGATTTTCTCCTACTCTGTGGGTTGTGTTTACTCTGCTGTTCCTTTTGCCATGCAAAAGCTCTTTAGTTTAATTAGGTCCCAGCTATTTATCTTTGTTTTAATTGCTTTTGCTTTTAGGTTCTTGGTCATGAAAGCCTTGCCTAAGTCAATGTCTTAAGAAAGGTTTTTCCAATGTTATCTTCTAGAATTAGTCCTTTCCCCACTTTGTTTTTGTTTGCTTTGTCAAAGATCAACTGGCTGTTAAGTATTTGGGTTTATTTCTGGGTTCTCTATTCTGTTCCACTAGTCTATGTTCCTGTTTTTATACCCATACCACACTGTTTTGGTGACTATGGCCTTATAGTATAGTTTGAAGTGAGGTAGTGTGATGCCTCCAGATTTTTTTTTTTTTTTTTTTTTTTTTTTTTTTTTTTTTTTTTTGCTTAGTCTTGCTTTGGCTATGCAGGCTCTCTTTTTTGGTTCTAAATGAATTTTAGAATTTTTTTTTTTTTCTAACTGTGAAGAGTGACGGTTGTACTTTGATGGTGATTGCATTGAATTTGTAGATTGCTTTTGGAAGTATGATCATTTTCACAATATTGATTCCACCCATCCATGAGCTTAGGATGTGTTTCCATTTGTTTGTGTCGTCTATGATTTCTTTCAGCAGTGTTTTGTAGTTTTCCTTGTAGAGGACTTTCAACTCCTTTGTTAGGTAAATTCCTAAGTATTTTACTTTATGTTTTTTTTGCAGCTGTTTAAAAGGGGTCGAGTTCTTGATTTGATTCTCCGCTTGGTCGCTCTTGATGCATAGAAGAGCTACCGATTTGTGTACAATAATCCTGTATGTTGAAACTTTGCTAAATTCTTTTATCAGTTCTAGTAGCTTTCTGGGGGAACCCTTAGGGTTTGGAAATTAAATAACCTGCTGCTGAAGGAGCTATGGGTCAAAAATGAAATCAAGATGGAAATTTAAAAATTCTTTGAACTGAAAGACAATAACGACCCAACCTATCTATGAAAACCTCTGGGATACAGCTAAGGTGGTGCTAAGAGGATAGTTCATTGCCCTAAATGCCTACATCAAAAATTCTGAAAGGGCACAAACAGACAATCTAAGGTCACAACTCAAAGAACTAGAGAACTAGAACAAACCAAACCCAAACCCAGCAGAAGAAAGGAAATAACCAAGATCAGAGCAGAACTAAATGAAACAAACAAAAACTACAAAAGATACATGAAACAACAAGCTGGTTCTTTCAAAAGATAAATAACATTGATAGACTATTAGCAAGATTAACCAAGAAAAGAAGAGAGAAAATCCAAATAACCTCACTAAGAAACAAAACAGGAGATATTACAACTGACACCACCAAAATACAAAAGATCATTCAAGGCTACAATGAACACCTTTATGCACATAAACTAGAAAACCTTGAAGAGATGGATAAATTCCTGGAAAAATACAACCCTCCTAGCTTAAATCAGGAAGAATTAGATACCCTGAACAGACCAATAACAAGGAGTGAGATTGAAATGGTAATTTAAAAATCACCAACACAAAAAAGTCCAGAACCAGACAGATTCACATCAGAATTCTACCAGGCATTCAAAGAAGAACTGGTACCAATTCTTTTGACACTATTCCACAAGACAGAGAAAGAAGGAACTTTCCCTAATTCATCCTATGAAGCCAGCATCATCCTAATACTAAAACCAGGAAAGGATACAACCAAAAAAGAAAAATATAGACCAACATCCTTGATGAACACAGACGCTAAAATCCTTAACAAAACACTAGCTAAGTGGATCCAACAATATATCAAAAAGATAATCCACCATGATCAAGTGGGTTTTATACCAGGGATGCAGGGATGGTTTAACATACGCAAGTCAATAAATGTGATATGCCAGATAAACAGAATGAAAAACAAAAATCACATGACCATCTCAATAGATGCAGAAAAAGCATTCGACAAAATCCAGCTTCGCTTTATGATGAAAACCCTCAGCAAAATCGGCATACAAGGGACATACCTTAATGTAATAAAAGCCATCTATGACAAACCCACAGCCAACATAATACTGAATGGGGAAAAGTTGAAAGCATTCTGAAAATGGGAACAAGACAGGGGTGCCCACTCTCACCACTCCTCTTCAACATAGTGCCAGAAGTCCAAGCCAGAGCAATCAGACAAAAGAGAAGGAGCATCCAAATCAGTAAAGAAATTAAACTGTCCCTATTTGCTGATATGATCGTTTACCTTGGACATATCTAATTTAAAATGATATCACTACCCCTCTTATATATGCAACAAAACCTACCTTCTGTAAAAGTAACAATTTTCTGGTTCTGTTGCTGGATAACCACTTGAGATTTTTTTTCAAATTATACTTTAAGTTCTAGGGTACATGTGCACAACGTGCAGGTTTGTTACATAGGTATACATGTACCATGTTGGTGTGCTGCACCCATTAACTTGTCATTTACATTAGGTATTTCTCCTAATGCTATCCCTTCCCCCTCCCAATACCCCACGACAGGCCTCGGGGTGTGACGATCCCTGCCCTGTGTCACAGTGTTCTCATAAAATGAGAATTTCTTCATTAGCTCTCAGAGGGGGCAAAAGGAAGATACAGTTCCTCTAATGAGCAGAGCTATGCATTTAATGTTTTAAGGGGATTTTCTACAATTCTATAGGTTGAGTCACATTTCTTAACATCATCTCATTCTATGCTCTTAATTGCTATTGGGCTATTTTTTTCTATTTCTTTTTCATTTCTGCTGCGTGCTTTGTTTTGAATCATATCCTCAGAATGAGAAAGAGGATAATTAGCCATGATATTTAAGCTCTTTGATTAATATTACATCTTACAGAGGGAGAATGATGATTAAAGTTTTGTTTTTTTTTTTTTTAAATAGCAATACCAAGTAAAAAAATTGTTAATATTTCTAGAAAGCATCACAGGATCAGCAACTCATTTTCACAGGATGTAAGCAATAGCTATCATTGATTTCAGGCTCTTTTGAAAATGCTTTAATAGGATTTTTTTATGTCTTTGAATTACCACTTGAGGCCATTAATTTTGAGCATCAGAACGTCTTTTTTTATATTAATTTTACATTGACTTCTATTTCATAAAGTTCATGCTATGATAAAAGAAATTCTAGCAATTACAGTTGAAGGTGCAACTTGCAGCCAATAGATCCATTGAAGGTTTTATATGCTGGAACTGTGCTAATCACTTCATAAGCATCACTGCATCTAATCACAAAACATACAAGGTAGGCATTTTTGTCTACTGAATAGGGAAGCAGATGTTCCGAGACTGACTTGTGTAAGTCACACAGCTAAAAGGATTGGAAGATTGAAGCCCAGGTCTGACTGATCAACAATCTTATTAGCTTCTGGGTGAAGAATACTGCTAAAGCCTAAAACCAAATGCAAGAAACCTTTTACTGTGAAGTTCACAAAATCAAATAAATGACTAGGTGTTGGATAGGGTTCAGTGAAAGAGGTGCTCTCATGTTGCTGGTGGGAGTATAAATGGATATATCCTTTCTGCAAAGCAATCTGGTAAAACTGTCATAAGCCTTAAAATATTTTCATCTCCTTTACCTGAAATTCTATTTTTTACTCTATCCTAGCCTATGGATATAATTTTTAAAATGTGGTTAAAGATTTATGTACAACTGACAGTATATTTTATTTAAAAAGAGTCCTTGTTGTTTATTGTATATACACATGTGCATGTATCTATGCAGATTAAGTAACACAATGTCTGGAATTTGCTTCAAAATCATCTGGACTAGGGGAAGAGAAATGGATTGAAGCAGGATGATGGATACATGTAGGTTTCTCACACCCTACTCCACATAAAAAGTATAAAAATATTCATGTAAAAAGATGACTCCATCAAGCATTACTTATTATAGTGAAAAAATATGCTGCGGCACACCATGACCCCAAACACTATGCAACCATTAAAAGAAATGTTTTTGAGAAAAATTTAGTAACATAGAAAATGCTTTCAGAATAACACAAGCAGGACACAAACTGATACAATTTTATTTCAATTATGTGAAGAGTTAAGGGGGCACAGTGAAATGTTAATAGCAGGATTATGGTATCCTTTTTCTTCATATTCTTTTGCATTTTTCGCAAATACTATTTATACTCGAAAAAACTCAGTAGTTTACAGAGGATAACAATCCATCTTTATCTTTAACAGGTTCCTAATTATTGCCACTGTCAGAGATGGGACACTGGTCTGATCAGTCAACTGAACCAATCTGACTAGGGTGGCAATTTTGGGTAAATAGCTGTTTGGAAATCAAGTCGTTGGCTTCATAACTTAAGACTCTAATGCCTCTACTGCATAACACAGCTTTTACTACATTTGTGTTTACGAGAGGTATTTCCATTGTCAAGGAGTGAGGGTGAAATTAACAGCTCTGCTTTATTTCTGAGTGCTTTGGAATTTTTTTTAACAAAATCTATTTATGTCTTCACATAGTCATGCATTAAGTATTTACTAAGAGCCTGCTATGTGCCAGGCACCATTCTAGGCTTGGTTTAAGAGACAAAAACAGCAAGGGGCCTTCCCTTAAGGAAACTCAATTTAATGGGAAAGGCAGTGTCGAGAGTTATGGCATCACATAATAAAAGGTTGTGGAAGAGGTGAATTCAGGATGAACCCAGGCTGGGAGTCCACAGCCTTCCAGAAGGCACTTGCTGTTAAGAATTGTTATTTAGCAATTAAACTTGTAGGTACAGCATAAATGGCATGGTCCGAGCATGGTGGCTCATGCCTGTAATCCCAGCACTTTGAGGCCGATGTGGGCAGATCACCTGAGGTTGGGAGTTCGAGACCAGCCTGGACAATACGTGAAACCCCATCTCTACTAAAAATAGAAAAAAATTAGCTGGGTATGATGGCTCATGCCTGTAATCCCAGTTACTCGGGAGGCTGAAGCAGGAGAATCACTTGAATCTGGAGAGTTGGAGGTTGCAGTGAGCCAAGATCGCATCACTGCACTACAGCCTGGACAACAGAGCAAGACTTTCTCGAACTTAAACAAAACAAAACAAAACAAAACAAAACAAAACAAAAGGCATGGTCACTTTCTTCACACAATTTAGATTTTTGTCACTGTGCCCTTAATTTCAGCCTTTTATAATATCATGTGATTTTGCTGAATAGTCTAACTGGTGGGTCAAGAACAGACTTTCACCTTCAGATCCTACATGTTTCCTTCACTGTGTACAGATTTTTCCCCTGAGATGTATGATCACCACAGCCTTCCCTGTTTCACTGCCTGCAAGCTGCGTCTTCCACTGTAATTGATAGAATTTGTCTTTATCATAGCATGAACTTTATGAAACACAAGGCAGTTAGAGTCAGTATGAAAAAATACAACTTTTCTTTCTCTGATGCTCAAAAAGAATGGCCTCAAATGGCAATTTAAAAAATCTTATTAGCAGCATTTTTTAAAAGCATGTAAGATCAATGATAGCTATTGCTTGCATCATGTGAAAATGAGTTGCTGATCTGGTGATGCTTTCTAGAAATATCATTAAAGACATTTTTACATGGTATTGTTGTTAAAACAAAAACAACCCACTTTAATCATTATTTCCCCCTCTGTAAGACGCAATATTAATCAATGGGTTAAATTAACAGATAATTATTTTCTTTCATGTTCTGAGGATCTGATTTGAAACAAAGCACATAGCAGAAACAAAATAGAAAGAAATAGCCCAATAGCAATTAAGAGCATAGAAATCAATTCCCAGCTGGACTGTGGAGCTGAATTGGAAAGGCAAAACACAAAGTTCTGGAAGATAACACAGAAGAAGTTACATGACCTTAGCACAATAAATGCTTTTCTTGAACAGAACACAAAAGTGTTACACCTTAATCAATGTAAGTTGGACTTCATAAAGTCCAATTATGCAATTATAAAAATAAAAAAGTTATGTTCCTTAAGAGACCCTCTGTTCAATTAGACACCATTTATACAACAATAGTCAAGTCCAGAGACAAAACCAGATAAATCTGACTACATTAAAAACAAACAGTTGCACGGCAAAAAAAACCACGATAAGCAAAAGTAAAAATACAAACAAGAAGTTGGGAAAAAATTTTACAATATATTATAGACAAAGGGTTAATATCTAATATTTAAAAAATATTTTTTATATTGAGTGAAGAAAAACGGGACCAGACATTCTAGGTAAATGAGTAAGATACATGAACAATTCACCAAAAATGGATGTAAAAATGTACCTTAAACATATTTTTACAAATGCAAATTATAATTACACTAAGATGCCATTTCTTGTCCATCAGTTTGGCAAACAATAAAAAATTTGACAACACATTCTTCTGATGGTGAGGCTATAGAGAAATAGTTCACACATTGTTGGTGGGAATATAGCTTTTATAAAAAGGAACTTGGCAACACCTAACAAAACTACACGTACATTTACTCTTTTACTGAATAATCACACTTCCAGGAATTTACTCTGATAACACTTCTAAAAATTTTTAAATACTAGTATTAGTATTGCAGTATTAAAAATACTAGTATTAGCATTGCAGTATTATTTGTAATTGTAAATATCAGAACCACCAAAAGGCACAAGTATAGGAGGACAGAATGAATTATGACATTTAAACTCAATGCAGTACCATGAGGCTATAAAAAAGGAAGGAAGATCTCCATAAAATGACATAGAGTAGTTTGTAGGACATAATGTTCAGATAAAAAGAGTATATATAGCATAAAACCTTTTATGTACGAAAATAGGGGACATGAAAAAATGTACAAATCTGCATATTTTGGCAAAAAGAATAAACAAAAATGAAATTGGTTACCTACCATGGGTGGGGCAAAAATGGATGAAAGGAATAGGGATGGGAGTAAGACTTGAGTGTGCATTTGAATTATTTAGACTTCAGGAAGCACATTGATACTCTACATATTCACAAAATAAAACTAAATCCTAGAATAGAGGGAAAAATATGCTATATAAGGAAAGTATTAGAACAAATAACAAAATTGGGAAATGGACTGTAGATTAATAGTATGGTGGTTATAAAAGGATATATATAAGAGGATATTCTTGTTCCTAGGGAACATACACTGAAGTATTAAAGAGTAAAGGAACATGACATTCCAACCTACTGTCAAAAGATTGAGAAATTGTGTGTGTTCACATTTGATATGAAAATATATGTATATAACATATACATATATGTACATATAGAATTTTTTTAATACAAAATGTCAAAAATTGGTGAATCTGAAAAAAGGATAAAAAGTTCTCCATTATTCTTGCAAATTTCTGTAAAGTTGATACTATTTCAAGTTTTAAAAATATAATCTGGACTTAAAACTACTAAAAACTTCAGAAATCAGTATTGGAATGATAAACCACTAGAAACTTTCAGGTATACCTATGATGGGTTTACTTATTTATCTCATTGTTTATGGTAAAACACTTTAATGAGTGTAAAATGGACACCTTCAGTTCATATGCCTTCATTTCCGGACTACCCAAGAACCAGTGGAAATGCAGTTGGGCCTCTCAGCCTATTAAGCAATGGCCTTTTGCCTCTAGCAAAATGTACTCAAAGTCAGATATACCTTGCAATCAGTTCAAATGCACTAACAGGAAGACTGCAGTTATAAGCTTCTATGTAGAAAATTCTGGTTTTTACATAAAATATAAACACGAAACACTTGGTATTGATATTAAACAGGCACTGTGATCAGGGGTACTTATGCACTAGTTTTGGGTATTTGTATGTGACCCATCTTGACTACACAGTGGCTCAGAGGCAGAAAAAAGTTTGCATGGGCCAACCAGCCTAATAGCCATTAAATGTCTGTTGTTAATCAGCCATAATTTGCAACAACCAGCCAAGAGCCCTTTAAAAATCACTTTACCACTTTTAATGTCAAGGCACCACAGATTAAATATCCTTTTATTTGACTCAAACTGAACAACAACATTTAAAACACACAATGGGAAGCAGTGCAGTTATCTCTCAAAATAGACAATGATGGTTTAATTAAGAGGTTGATAAAGCATATGTAGAAAAATCAGAATATCAAAATAAGTACCAAGGAGAACATATACTTTGATAAGGGGACTAAAATATGTAGCTATACAATCTGGGGTTCTTGTTGATTGACTGACTGATTGAGACAGAGTCTTGCTCTGTCGCTCAGGTTGGAGTGCAATGGCGTGATACTGGCTCACTGCAACCTCCAACTCCCAGGTTCAAGTGATTCTCCTGCCTCAGCCTCCTGAGTAGTTGGGATTATAGGCACCCACCACCATGCCTGGCTAATTTTTGTCTTTTTAGTAGAGTTGGGGTTTCACCATGTTGGCCAGGCTGGTCTTGAACTCCTGACAGATGATCCGCCTGCCTTGGCCTCCCAAAGTGCTAGGATCACAGGCATGAGCCACCATGCCCGGCACTGGGGTTCTAATTCAACAATTTTTCTTGGTAGTCGTGCCAACAGTAATTGGAGAAACATGTTCCTAATTGTTGATAGGGAGAAGATGACAGGTAAGCATACACATTTTAATATGTATTCAATGTCTGAATTTGAAGAATAAAAATGCATTGTTTTTACCACTTAAAAAGAGCTAAAATCAGATCCAGTTATCTGACACACCAAAAACATAAAAATGTACATTGCAATAGCAAGTTATGTAAGCTGGTTCTTTAGATCAAACTAAAATTCTAGTATTTTCTGACCAAACTAAGTTCAAAAGTACTAAAAGAAAATGAAACAGGCAAATGATGAAATGTAGATCTTTTTCATTCAAGAATATGGAAACTCACTGGGCTGAAAAACCCAAATCTTTATTACACCAAACTTCTGTAATGATCTTAGTGGTAGTTAGCTTTAAAAAAAACACAAAATACTATGAATTAAATATATGACAGATACAAAAAGGACATCAGATTACTTTGGGGGAAGGTTGCTTTTAAATTGTATATTTCCAAATAAGATATTTTACATTGAGATTTTTTTTTTTTGAGACTGAGTTTCGCTCTTGTTGCCCAGGCTGGAGTGCAATGGCGCAATCTTGGTTCACTGCAACCTCCGCCTCCTGGGTTCAAGCGATTCTCCTGCCTCAGCCTCCTGAGTAGCTAGGATTACAGGCACATGCCACCATGCCTGGCTAATTTTTTGTATTTTTAGTAGAGACGAGGTTTCACCATGTTGGTCAGGCTGGTCTCGAACTCCTGACCTCAGGTGATCTACCCACCTTGCTTGGCCTCCCAAAGTGCTGGGATTAAAGGCGTGAGCCACCATGCCCAGCCCAATGAGATACTTTTTAACTCAGTTTTTTTCTAAGAATGGATTTTTCTCTTTATGAAAACATAAAATATTCCTTTTCTTTATAAACCTTGATATGCAAAATTTATCAAGCTGGTAAATTCCATAACAGGCTAAACCAAATGAAATACCTAAGTAAAGCAATTTACATGATTAGAAGGCTAATTATGGTATTACTGTATAGGTTTAGTATTAATGCATATGTTCTAAGTTTATTGCAACTACATTAACTTCCTAATTTTAGATTTGCAGTTGCATCCTCCTACTAACTGCATCTAATAGCAGAAGCACCACCTTGTGGCAAAAGTAGGAGCTTTTAAATTACAGAAGTCAGGGCTGGTTACCCAGAAAGGAGAAAACAATATATTGGGGGTCCACGACAGTGCGCTATTTCTTGACCTGTATAGGGATTCCATCAGTGCTCACTTTATAATTATTTATTCAACCATATGACTTTTCTGTATTTATTGTATTTCCTACTTTTAAAAGTTTGGGGAAAAAAGTCTTTCACGTACCTGAATTAAAAGGTCACATTCCTAAATGCTTGAATTTTCTAAGCACCACTTATAGTTTCTAGAATTTCCTAGAACTTCGAGGAATCTTTAACCTTGTAAATGCACTGTTGTATTTTTATGACGGGAAACAAAACACCTGAAAGGTATTTATTCTTTGGTAAGCAACAGAAGAATTCTCTACAGACGTTTTCCTCTGAATGTTTTCATTCCTGCTCTCCCAGAGCCTCCAAGAGCAAATGCAGCCACTTTCAAATCATCTGAAAGACCTCTACACTCCTATACCAACAGG
Organism: Rhinopithecus roxellana; assembly: GCF_007565055.1. Taxonomy (NCBI): domain Eukaryota; kingdom Metazoa; phylum Chordata; class Mammalia; order Primates; family Cercopithecidae; genus Rhinopithecus; species Rhinopithecus roxellana. The sequence goes on from NC_044563.1 coordinate 31,597,688, forward strand.
TCTGAAAATTGTTAGAAACAAAAAATGAAACTCCCCCAAAACCAACTGATTTGCAGCATCAATATAAAATATTAAGGATATATAGCACATTTAACTATGTAACAATATTCAATCAAAGAAAGGTTTCCCTGTCACGTTTTATTTACCATATTTTCAGGGCTTGATACATACTATTCACAAAATGACCTGAATTAGTTGGAGTGATTTTTCACCCTCTGTAACTGCTATGGCATCACTTTCCTTAGTGGTGAAGTGAATCACATTTAGTACCTCTTTTCACAGCCAAGAGCAATTTTTTTTTTTAAAGGAAAAAAGCCTTATTCCTTTTTTCCTAGGAACTTGTCAGGATACTTCAGTGACCATTCCCTCACTATTACTCTCATCCAGACCCCCCTAACTGATGCATGAGAAGAGCCACTAGCTGATGTGGCCGACAGCTCAGTCTGAGCCAGCATGGCTTGTGCAGGTGTAGGTAGCACGGCATCACCCAGACACTGCCTGCCCTGGTAGCTTCCATTCCCTCATGGACAGCACTGCTCTCCCCTTACTTAACCCTCTGCTTTGTTCAAATACTAGAAATATTAAATTTCAAGTGCAATAAAGATGTGGGCAGATCTGCCTGAGAATATTTCACAGGACAATGCCTTCCACTAAGTTAATGGTACTTGCTCAAATAACCCTTATGCTCAAGTTAAGTACAGAAAAAATATTTTTAAGAAAGTCAATAGAATGTTATACTGCAAGTTTTGACTTAGGCCTCTTCAAAAGTGCTATAGGAGGCAGCCACTAACCAAACATCTGTCTCTTATAATTTGACACATTCCAGGTATGACTATTCTAATGGTCATGAGTATCAATGAGTCAAGTATTTGTTTCTACCTATGAAGAAATGTCGGGCTGTTGTACTCCCAAGATCTATAACTTCCTTAGAGAATTTTAAAGTAAAGCTGTTGCATATGACTAAAAGAAGGAATAATCTCAGGGATCTTTTTACAGAGTATTATAAAGAAGATTGGGATTATTTAATTTAAATCTGAAGATGTCTAATTCTTATTTCTCCCTGAAAACAAGTAAAAAACAGAAACTTAACATGAGCTACTAAGATTTCTGGAATTACTCATTCAGAAATGTTTCACAGGAACCAAAGTTAAGATAAAATATTGTTAATGAGAAATCCTGGAATTGACATTCCACATTAAATACATTTCTATACTTTACTGTAAGGTTCAGCTGACCATGCTACCTAAAACAAATTCTTTAATATTTTCAGGATGTAGTTTAAAACAATTTTTAACCCTTTTCCTCCTAGAAATGGGCACACACATATGTATGAAAGAGAAGAAAAAGAAAGGGAGAAAGGGAGAGGGGGAAATGGAGGGGAGAGAGAGAGAGAACACCATTAAGGATACAGAATAATAAAGGAAATTACTACCACTTAATGGGAACATAATCTTTTGAAATCTTTGCTACAACTGGAATAAAAAACTCAATAATTCTGACAGGTTACTCTTTTAAATAAGAACATATCTGTTCAAACTAATAGGTAGTCTTTTAAGAAGCATGAGGAAAAAATATACATAGTAACAAACAGTGAATTTAGGCACAAGTTCACATTAATTGTTTTACTTTCAGGAAACCCGGAACCTCTAGGAAATTACTAAAATTACAAAGAAGTTAAATGTTATAAGCTCTTTCCCTCAACTTTGGCTAAATGTAACCATATTAAAATACTGACATAGTTTTTGATCATGAAGCAGAAATGTAAAATGGTAGCTTTATTTTAATCTTAACTCAAGAATGATATTGAAACAAAGCTCTTACTATAACAACCAGGTTAAAAAAACAAGGTGAATCAATGTTATTGTTTATGTCCTTGAGCTAGAACTTTCTTACTTATGGAGTCATGCTCAGGAAACAATACTTAAAATCTTAAAATGTAAACTCTTAGCTTATAACATTTTGATTTTTCCTGTTATCTTGCATGTTTCTCAGTGCCATTAAATATATTATCTTCTGTTTCTTCTTAAAGAACTAGTGTTCATAAAAGGATCATCATCGTCATCCTGAAATGAGATACAAATGTTGTATTACTGATTGTTCCTTGCTTCACTGAAACAAGACAGAAGTTCTTATGGGCAAAACAATACCAGTGAGAGTCATTTCACATGGGGTAGACTTTATTTTTCTATTTCCTTTATAACTGTGAAATATGTAAGTACAATTAAATTCTTAATTGGCATTAAAATGAAAATTTATCCTGCTGTGTGTGCATGTATCTACAATATAAACCACACACATTTCTCTCACTAACCTTAATAAAGACAAATGAAGTATAGGTAAACCAGAAAAAAAATTCCTCAAGTCATTTTATATTTGGTTTTTGAATAGATTTTCTCATTTACATTTTATTACAGTTGTATCTACTCTTCTGGAAATTCACAGCAAAAAAATAATGAAGCCACATGGAGATCTAACTCAGAAAGAGCTGTAATTTTTATTTCCCATTGCCCATTTAATGCTAGAAATAGCTAGCTACTCTCACACTCATGTAAAAAACAACCTAGCAAAGCAAGCTTTCAAATAGTTTTTTGGATAAAAAAAGAAATACATGCAGTATTTCAAGAGTTCCCATGCCAATGGGCTACAGATTGTATGCATGGTAAGAATAAATAGGAATATGAGATATTAACTAATAATTTAATTAAAGAGAATGAAAACAAACCTCAGATAAGCCCAATTATACAATTTTATGAAGACAACATAAAATCAATTCTTATGTATTCTATAAATATTCAGAAAATAAAGCAAATTTGTTTGTAAATTTTTTATTTGTGTTTAAGACATTAAAAAAAGAAATTATTTGATGCTAGGCTTTGTTAGTGGTATCAGCACTTCCAAATGTTAGCTAAACTAACTATCTCTGGTGAGAAATGGATGCCTTAAGAAATATAAATTCATTTGCATTTATTGATTCATTTTCTGCTACTATCAAAGGCAAAACTTAAATAAACCAGAGACAAATCCAAATGAAGTCTAATAGATAATTTGCTAATAGTTTGTCTTTGCAGTTAACATGAACTAGTATACAAATTTTTAACTGTAACATATAACCACATGTATATCCAGATGTTCTGGAATAAACAAACAATAATTGCTCACTTCCCTCCTGAAAGCAACCTGTTAGTATTTAATAGGTAGAATGAGCTCTTGCTGCTATTTTTCTTGGCTGCCTGAGTTGAGTCCTCTCAAGCTGTTTTAAACCACAGCTGAAATATAGGGAACATGGCAGCAGCAGCCAAAGCTAAAAATGAAAGGCGTAAGTCACAGGCTACAACACAGATAAACCTTCAGGAACTTACGCTATGTGAAATAAGCCAGTCACAAAAAGGCAAATACTCTATGATTCTACTTATATGAAGTACCTAGAGTAGTTGAATTCATAGAAAGAGAAAGTGGAATGGTAGTTACCAGAGGATGAAGATGGGGAAATGGAGACTTGCTATTTCAGGGATACAGATTTTCAATTTTGCAAAATGAAAAAGTACTAAAGATCTGTTTAATATGGATCTATTTAACACTACTGAACTGTACACTTAATAATGGTTAGTTTTATGTTATGCTTTTGCTACAATTAACAATTTTTTTAAATTAAAAAAAAAAAAATGAAAGGTATGATGGGCCTAAGAGAAACACCTTCAAGCAATTCAACAAAAATGAGCAAAGGCCCTTCAAATGGTAGCCATGAAGGAAAGGGGAAGGGCAGCATCCTTCAGTCATGTAGTTTTATTTAAACTTAATTGAAACAGCAAATTAATAAAGGCAAGAGGCAAGTCCTGACTTATAATTCTTCCTCTTCCTCCTCCTCCTCATTCATGGTGGAGGAGATATCATGGTTACAGACATGATCTGGAATTTGAGTTTTTTCCAGACATCCTCCCAGAGAACATTTCAGACAATGCCTGAATACCTCCATGTCATGAAATCACCATGTGCCACCCTCTACATGACACTTGTAGAGCATATAGTGAGTACTTAATAAATATTCATTAAAGTAATATTAAAAGCTCTTGGGATATCATCATCATCATCATCATCTCTCCAAATATAAGTAAATGGAAGAAGCTAAAAAAATTCTGATCCCACTGTTACTGGGCAAATAAGAGCTGAGTAAATATCATATTTTAAAAATCTACAGGACTTTTATATCTGAGGTAATTACATTGATGGGCACTCAACAAAGCTACTTTTAACTCTTAACATTAACTATAGTTCAAAGGAAGGTTATCAATGAAACTACTTTTTTTTTTAAGACGGAGTTTTGCTCTTGTTGCCCAGGGTGAAGTGCAATGGTGCAATCTCAGCTCACCACAACCTCCACCTCGCGGGTTCAAGCAATTCTCCTGCCTCAGCCTCCCGACTAGTTGGGATTACAGGCACGTGCCAACATGCCTGGCTAATTTTGTATTTTTAGTAGAGATGGGATTTCTCCATATTGGTCAGGCTGGTCTCGAACTCCTACCTCAGGTGATCCGCCTGCCTCAGCCTCCCAAAGTGCTAGGATTACAGGCGTGAGTCACTGCGCCCAGCCTGAAACTATTTTTAAAAATAATTTTTAGTGGAAGAAGGACAAGATGGCCAATTAGACAGGGCCAAGAAGCACCACTGCCACTGGTAAAGACCAAAATATCGAGTAAGCCAACATATTTTGAGCAGATCTTTGGAGAAAAAACACCAAGAGTTGATAGAGAGGTGATACAAACTGGAAGCTGAAGAGGGAGGATGCTGAGAACCTTGTGGGGGGTTGCCCATTGCCAGGGCTAGTTCTTGGCCTTGAAAGGCCCCTAGGACGGGATGAGTGAATGGACAACGGGGCAGTCCACTCTCACTATGGACCTCAGAGATCCTAGCTACAAGATTCCATGTCCCCTGGAGACATTTCAACTGGCGGGGAATCTGCCCAAACAGTAGGCAGAGACAGAGCTCTAGAATGCATGGAGCCCAGGGGTTTTTACACACAAGGGAGCTGCAGCAGAAGGTGGCCATAGGCGCCCATCCCCCAAGACTTCTTATTTCCCTTCAAGTAGGAGTTGCCCCCCCTGAATGCTGGGGCAGGACAGTGGGGCCAGCTTCCCTGTGAGACAGAGGAACACCTGTTCTGCAGGCCCTCCTCCCCTACAGCCCCTTCCAGGGCCCTTGCCAAGCTGCCCTGCAGGAATGTGTGCACAAAGCAGACTCTGCTGCCCAGCCTTGTTTTTGCTGGTGGCTTCACCTAAGTACCTTCCTGATAGCCTGGGAGCATTTCAGATTGCTGGTGACTGACCTGAGGGTCCGAACGATGGAGCCACAGGCTGGTCCCAGTGCTACAGGGCTACAGCACACAGCTTGGGCTGCTGGCACTCAAATTGGGGAGAAATCCCACTTTCAGAACACTGAGAGGAGTGAGACATGTGGGTTTGTGGGCCAGTGCAGGAATGGGACATGCCTTCCTCCACAGTGCTGGTCTGGGAAGGGTGTGGCCTGTCTGGCAGCCATGGCCTCTGTCTGAGGGAGCCCTGCAACCCAAGACAACAAACAACAGTAATGCAGGTGTGGTGCCAGTGATAGGAGGGGCCTCATTCATGGCCCAGAAGTGGCCCTTGTGAGTGGTCATCTCTCTCCCCATCCCCACCACAGAGCACGGCTGCGAACACACAGAAATACAAAAGAAATATGCAGCTGAGTAAGAGCCTATCCGCTGGACATTAATGTTAACTGCCAGCTACCGGATCACAGCCAAAATTACAACAAAATAATTCACCAATGTACATTTCTGTGACACCCAGGGCAAGAATCTAGCCACAGTAAAGATCTATATAGAGCTGTGGCCCTCTGAAAGCACCCAGAAACAAGGCCTACTGAATATACTCAACTTACACTGCAGTTAAAGGAATAATAGCCCTCTAACATGAGAAAGAATCAGTGCAAGACTTCTGGCAATTCCAAAAGCCAGAAATGTCCCCTTACCTCCAAATGAGCCTGCTGGCTCACCAACAATAGTTCTTAACCAGATTGAAATTACTGAAATGACAGACATAGAATTCAGAATCTGGATGGCAGGGAAGCTCATCAAGATTCAGGAGAAAGCTAAAACCCAATCCAAAGAATCCAGTAAAACAATCCAAGAGCTGAAAGACAAAATAGCCGTTTTAAGAAAGAACCATACTGAACTTCTGGAATTGATAAATTCACTACAAGAATGTCATAATACAACTGAAAGTATTAACAGCAGAACAGACCAAGCTGAGGAAAGAATCTCAGAGCTTGAAAACCAGTTCTTCAAATCAACTTGTCAGAGAAAAATGAAGAAAAAGAAGGAAGAATAATGAAAAAAAAAAAACCTCAGAAATATGAGATTATGTAGAGGCAAAATCTACGACTCATTGGCATTCCTGAGAGAGAAGAGAGAACAAGCAATATGGAAAACATATTTGAGGCTATAGTCCAGAAAAATTTCTCCAATCTTGCTAGAAAGGTTGACATGCAAATTAAGAAATATAAAGAATTCGTATGAGACGTTATATAAGATGGCCATCCCCAAGGCACACAGTCATGAGATGCACCAAAGTCAACATGAAAGAAAAGATCTTAAAGGCAGCTAAACAGAAGGGTCAGGTCACTTACAAAGGGAACCCCATCAGGCTACCAGCGGACATCTCGGCAAAAACCTTACAAGCCAGAAGAGATTGAGGACCTATTTTCAGCATCCTTAAAAAAGAAATTCTAACCAAGAATTTCATATCCCACCAAACTAAGCTTCATAAGTAAAGGAGAAATAAAATCCTTCTCAGGCAAGCAAATGCTGAGGAATCCATTACAACTAGATCAGCCTTACAAGAGGTCCTTAAGAGAGTGCTAAACATGGAAACAAAAACACACCACCTACTACCACAAAAACACACTAAGCACATAGCTTAGAGACACTATAAAGCAACTACATAATCAAGTCTACAAAACCAGCTAACAATATGATGGCAGGATTGAAATCTCATATATCAATACTAACTCTGAATATAAATTGACTAAATGTCTTACTTAAAAGGAATACAGTGAAAAGTTGGATGAAAGGACAAGACCTGACTGCTGTCATCAAGAGACCCATTTCACATGTAACGACACACACAGGCTCAAAGTAAAGGAATGGAGAACTAACATGCAATAAAAAACAAAAAAGAGCAGGAGTCGCAATTCTTTTATCAGATATAACAGACTTTAAACCAATCAACAGTAAAAAGGGACAAAGAAAGGCATTACATAATGATAAAGGGTTTGATTCAACAGGAAGACCTAATTATGCCAAATATATACATGCCCAAATTCATAAATCAAGTTCTTCTTAACCTAAAAAAAGACTCAGACAGCAACAGAGTAATAGTGGGAGGCTTCAACACCCCACTGACAGTGTTAGAAAGATCATCCAGGCAGAAAACTAACAAATTTGGGACTTAAACTTGACACTTGACCAATTAGACCTAATTGACAGCTACAAAATACTTCATTCAATAATGGAAGGATACAAATTCTTCCCATCTACACACAGAACATAGTCTAAGATAGATCACATGTTCAGTCATAAAGTAAGTCTAAATACATTCAAAAAAATAAAAATCATACCAAGTATACTCTTGGACTACAGTGCAATAAAAAGAGATATCAAAATTAAGATCTCTCAAAACTACACAAATACATGGAACTTAAACAATTTATTCCTGGATAACTCCTGGGTCAATAATGAAATTAAGGCAGAAATAAAAAAATTCTTTGAAATTAATAAAAATTCATTCATTAATTAATAAAATTAATTTCATTAATGAAAATGAAAATAGAATCACAACTTATAAAATCTTAGGGATGCAGCTAAAACTGTTAAAAGGAAAACTTACAGAACTAAAAGCCTTCATTAAGAGAATCAAATTAACAATTTAATTTGTTAATGTGTTAATTTAAATCAAATTAACAATTTAACATTGTACCTAGAGGAACTAGAAATAAAAGAACAAACCAGCCCCAAAATTTGCAGAAGAAAAGAAATAACTAAAATTAGAGAAGAACTGAATAAAACTGAGATGCAAAAATCCATACCAAAGATCAATGAAATCAAGAATTGGTTCTTTAAAACAATAAACAAAATTGATAGGCTACTAGCTAGATTAACAAAGGAAAAAAAGAGAAAATCCAAATAAGTACAATCAGAAATGACAAAGATGACATTACAACTGACCCCACAGAAATACAAAAGATCTTTAGAGACTACTACAAACAACTATTCACACACATTAGAAAATCTAGAGGAAATGGACAAATCCCTCGAAACACACAACCTCCCAAGATTGAACCAGGAAGAAAGTGAAAACCTGAACAGACCAACAATAAATTCTGAAATTAATCAGTAATAAAAAACTGACCAACCAAAAATGCCCTGGACTACATGAATTCAAGTCATATTCTATCAGACATACAAAGAACTGGTTCCAATCCTACAGAAATTATTCCAAAAAAATCGAAGGGGACTCCTCCCTAACTCATTCTATGAAGCCAGCATCAGCCTGATACCAAAATCTGGCAGAGACACAACAAAACAAAAAAAACTTCAGTCCAATATCCTTGATGAACACAGATGCAAAAATCCTCAAGAAACTAGCAAACCGAATCTAGCAGCACATCAAAAAGTTAATATACCATGATCAAGTACAACCTTCGGATACAAGGATGATTCAACATATGCAAATCCGTAAATATGATTCACCACAAAAGCAGAATTAAAAACAAAAACGATATGATCACCTCAACAGACACAGAAAAAGCTTTTGATAAAATCCAACATCCCTTCACGATAAAAACCCTCAACAGACTAGGCACTGAAGGAACATACCTCAAAATAGTAAGAGCCATCTATGAAAATCCACAGCCAACATCATGCTGAACAAGGAAAAGCTAGAACCATTCTCCCTGATAACCGGAAAAAGACAAGAATGTCCACTCTCACCACTCCTATTCAACATAGTACGGGAAGTCCTAGCCAGAGCAATCAGGCAAGAGAAGGCAGGAAGGAAGGCAGGCAGGCAGGCAGGCAGGCAGGCAGGCAGGAAGGAAGGCAGGCAGGAAGGAAGGAAGGCAGGCAGGAAGGAAGGCAGGAAGGCAGGAAGGAAGGCAGGAAGGCAGGAAGGAAGGCAGGAAGGCAGGAAGGAAGGCAGGAAGGCAGGAAGGAAGGAAGGCAGGAAGGAAGGAAGGCAGGAAGGAAGGCAGGAAGGAAGGCAGGAAGGAAGGAAGGCAGGAAGGCAGGCAGGAAGGCAGGCAGGAAGGCAGGCAGGAAGGCAGGAAGGCAGGAAGGCAGGAAGGCAGGAAGGAAGGAAGGAAGGAAGGAAGGGAGGGAGGGAAGGAAGGAAGGAAGAAAAGGCATCCAAACAGGAAAAGAAGAAGTCAAACTATCTCTTTTTGCTGATGATATGATTCTATACCCGGAAAACCCTAAAGACTCTGCCAAAAGGCTCCTAGAACTGATAAATGACTTCAGCAAAGTTTCAGAATAATTTTAAAAAAAAAATGTACAAAAGTCAGTAGAATTTCTATACACCAATAACGTTCAAGCTGAGAGTCAAATCAAGAACACAATCCCATTTACAATAGCCACAAAGAAAATTAAATACATAGCTATATGGCTAACCAAGGAGGTGAAAGATCTCTACAAGGAGAACTATGAAACACTGCTGAAAGAAATCACAGATAACAGAAACAAATGCAAAAACATTCCATGCTTAGGAACTGGAAGAATCAGTATCATTAAAATGGCCGTACTGCCCAGGGCTACCTACAGATTCAACGCTATCCCTATCAAACTACCAACGTCATTTTTCACAGAATTAGAAAAAAAGTATTCTAAAATTCACATGGAACCAAAGAAGAACCCAAATAGACAAAGCAACCCTAAGCAAAAAGAACAAAGCCAGAAGTATTAACAGTACCCAACTTTAAACTATGGGCTATAGTAATTAAAACAATATGGTACTGGTACAAGAAGAGACACAGACCAATGGAACGGAACAGAGAACTCAGAAATAAAGCTGCACATCTACAGCCATCTGATTTTGACAATGCTGACAAAAAGAAGCAAAGGGGAAAGGACTCCTTGTTCAATAAATGGTGCTAGGATAACTGGCTAGCAATGTGCAGAAGAAAATGGATCCTACCTTTCACCATATACAAAAATTAACTCAAGATGAATTAAAGATTTAATAGTAGGACCTCAAACTATAATAATCCTAGAAGAAAACCAAGAAAATACCCTTCTCGACATCAGCCTTGGCAAATAATTTTTGGTTAAATCCCCAAAAGCAATTGCAACAAAAACACAAACGGACAAGTAGAACCTCATTAAACTAAAGAGCTTCTGCACAGTAAAATAAACTATCGGGTCAGGCACGGTGGCTCACACCTGTAATCCAAGCACTTTGGAAGGCCGAGGGGGGCAGATCATAAGGTCAGGAGTTTGAGACCAGCCTGGCCAACATGGTGAAACCCTGTCTGTACTAAAGATTCAAAACATTAGCCGGGTGTGGTGGCGGGCGCCTGTAATCCCAGCTACTCGGGAGGCTGAGGCAGAAGAATCGCTTGAACCCGGGAGGCAGAGGTTGCAGTGAGCCGAGATCGCACTGTTGCACCCCAGCCCAGGCAACAAGAGCGAAACTCCATCTCAAAAAAAGAAAAGAAAAGAAAAGAAAAGAAAAGAAAAGAAAAGAAAAGAAAAGAAACCATCAACAGAGTAAACAAAAAGCCTACAGAATGGGAGAAAATATTCACAAAATATGCATCCAACAAAGGTCTAATGTCAAGAATCTAAAAGGAATGTAAATAAATCAGTAAGGAAAAATCAAATAACTTCATCAGAAAATGGGCAAAGGACATGAACAGGCACATTACAAAGAAGACATATAAAGCAGCCAACAAACAAGAAAAAGTGCTTATCATCACTAATCATCAGAGAAATGTAAATCAAAACCACAATGATACCATTTCACACCAGTCAGAATGGCTATTACTAAAAAGCCAAAAAACAACAGATGCTAGAGAGGTTGTCAAGAAAAGGGAATGCTTATACAGTGTTGGAAAGTAAATTAGTTCAGCCATTATAAGTCATCTGGAAATTTCTCAAAGAACTTAAAACAGAGCTACCATTCGACCCAGCAATCCCATTACTGGCTATATCACCAAAAGAAAAGAAATCATTCTACCAAAAAGACACATGCACTCATATGTTTACTGCAGCACTTACTCACAATAGCAAAGACATGGAACCAACTTAAGTTTCCACCAATATGGATTAGATAAAGAAAATGGTGGTACATATATAACACAGAACACTATGTAGCCATAAAAAAGAACAAAATTATGTTCTTTGCAGCTGGAGGCCACTATCCTAAGCAAATTAACACGGGAACAGAAAACCAAACACCACATGTCCTCACTTATAAGTGGGAGCTAAACTCTGAGTTCACATGGACATGAAGATGGGAGCAACAGACACTGGGAACTACTAGAGAGGGGAGGCTGACAGTAGGATGTGTGTTGGAAAACTGTCTACTGCTCACTACCTGGGTGATAAGATCTGTACCAAACCTCAGCATCATGCAATTCCCATGTAACAAACCTGCACATGTACTCCCTGAACCTAAAAGATATTTATCAAAGAAAAAAAAAGTTCAGCAACTAGCTAGCAGTCTCTATTTAAACTTTATAAAGTTAAAAATTAATTAAAATTTAACAATATTACTTATTTACCTCACTTGATTCAAAATCAACCCCTTTTGATACTTGGGTCTGGGACATGATTTTGCTGGATGATGTGCTGGACCACCTGAGGCAAAACAAAAACAAAAACGAACACAATGAACTACATGATTCATCAAGTGTGCCTTTCTGGCTAAGTTTTTCAGTCTAGCAGCTACCATGAATATAAATAACATACAGTTCCCTTAAAATCAACATTAGAGGCAATAAAAATATAAGGAAAAGGACTCTGGGGCTGAGATTTGATTTCTGGTTTTGCCTTCTACTACCTATGTGGCTTTGAGCAAGTTACTTAACTTCTCTGTGCTTCAATTTCCTCATCTGTAAAATGGGGATAATAATTTTATAAAGACTAAATGTGTTAACATGCTTTAACACTTAGAACAGTGCCTGACACATATTAAGTACTACAACGATGCTTACTTATATTATTATAGTACTTATCATATACCAAAATGTATCCACTACCATCTTCCATTTCTGAAAACCACGGGAACATTGAAATATTTTCTACTCACATCTCAGTTAATAAGAAAATCATAATTCCTACTCTTTTTACTCTTTTTTTTTTTTTTTTTTTTTTTTTTGAGACAGAGTCTTGCTCTGTCTCCAGGCTGGAGTGCAGTGGCATGATCTCGGCTCACTGCAACCTCCACCTCCCAGTTCAAGTGATTCTTCTCCAACGGCCTCCTGAGTATGCCACCAGGCCCAGCTAATTTTTGTATTTTTAGTAGAGACGGGGTTTCACCATGTTGGCAAGGATGGTCTCTATCTCTTGACCTCATGATCCGCCCACCTCAGCCTCCCAAAGTGCTAGGATTACAGGCGTGAGCCACCACGCCCAGCTGATTCCTACTCTTATAAAGTTTAACTTGTAGTAAATTCCTATGCCTTTTAACTAATAAGAAATTTAAGTCATTTTAGATCGGGGCTAGTAAGCAAATTTAGCCCAGCACCATTTTTTTTTTTATGGCCTATAAGCTAAGAATGGTTTTCACATTTTGAAATGGTTACATTTTAAATGGTTATACAAGTGTCTACCTATATAATATCCCTGGTTTTGCCTCTTGACCTGCCAAGCCTAAAATACTTCCTATCTGGCCCGTTAAGAAAAAGTCTGCTGATTCCTGTCTTCAATAAAAGCAGTGTTTATAAATTCTTAGTCTACAATTTTATTAACATGCTTGGGGATGTCATTATAGCAAAAGAAATATGTCCAAAGGTCTTATCTGGAAAACAGAATGAGAATCATTAGATCTTACGTCAGAAGTAAATAAAAAAATTCACAGGTCCTTTGCATAAAAGGAAAGGACAGAAGGATTTATCAGGCAAACTTGAAGAGTAACTAAGGTTCAGAGGTAACAGATCAGCACATTTATCAAGGTCCACTCTAGTAGATGGCAGAGCTTAAATAGTTTAAATTATAAATAAAACACCATGCATAACCTGCAATTACTAAAAAATTCTGCAAAAACAGTCTAAATTATCATTTAGATGCTGTAATTAGAAACACCAATCTGCCAAAGCTGATTTCTGATGTGTTTCCAAAATGTCAATTTTGGAAATTGCCTCTAAAATTTTAAACAGGCTCTCAAAACTTAAATGATTCTTATTGCTTGCACAATGGTCAGAGAAGTTAGTTACCATACCAAGAAGCAACAACAGAGATGAGTTTGGGATCAGAATGCCTCGCTTGTATGACTAGTTGGGTGACTTTAGGTAAGTTACTTAGCCACTGTGCTTCACACTTCATCTGTAAAACGGGGATGATAAAGTTGTAACTATAATCTATCTCCTGGGGAAGTTGTGGGCACCACACAAGCTAACATGTAAAATGCTGAGAGCAGTGTCTGGCACAGAGGAAGTGCCAAACAACTGTGAGTTACATTACTATTTCATGTCTAAAGAAATCAGTAGACATTTATACAGCTGAAGAGTAAACAATCTACTGTGATAACAAAAGCAAACTATTTTTCTTTAATATTCTTAAGCATATATCAAAAATATCAAAATAGTATTTTGACCCATTTCTGAAAAAAAAAAAAAAAAAACTTAGAAAGCTAGATCTGATTTGTGTGTGCTTCAATTTACAAAGAACAACAACCAAACAAGGACTTCCTTCCAAAACCTGAGGTATCCTGATAATCTTCCGATAAATCTCCTTTTCTGTAAGAGAATCTGAGTTAGATTTCTATCAGCTGGAACCAAAGGAGCCCTGAGAAATTCAAGTAAACCTTCATAAGCTAAAATAAGTCCCTCCACTACTTACCATAAACATAGAAACTGACTTGCATCTGTGCCCATCTTGGTATTTTTTACTCCTATAAAGGCCGGTATGGCCTTCTGCAACTCTATACTCTCCTGGACTTTTCTCATGTCTTTATTGTTTTTTTCTACTCTACCCAAACGTTGGGTAAGGTTAAAACTGTAGGCTAGGAAAACAAACCCTCTTCTGCTCTGCCTTCTTTTTTGAGGTGATCCTATCCATCCCCATGGTTTTAAGTACCATCTGCATGCTGTCCAGAGGTAAATCTAACTATCATTTCAAACCCCTCATCTGAGTTCTGAATTCATACATTCAGTTGCCTAAAACCACCCTTCATGTAAGTTTCTAGGAATCTCAAACTTTTCACATCTAAAGTGGAACTTTTAATTATATGCCTATCATTCCCTACAATACATCTGTCCTTTCTTCTTTTATGCCCTTCTCAATATATGGCACAATGTAAATGCTCAAGCAAGAAACCAGAAAATCCATCTTGATTCCTTATTTTCCCTCATTCCAAATATTTAATCCATACTCAAGTTTTGTCATGTCTATCTTCAAAATATATCCTGAAACCATCTGTTTTCTCCATTTCACCTACCACCAGCCTGTGCAAGCCTCCATCTCTCTTAGCTCAGACTCCCTGCAGCACCCCCCTTTCGGCTTATTTACACTTGTTCTGCAACCACAGTGATCCTTTGTAAATGTAAATCAGAAGGTGCCACTCCTCTCTTAAAATCCTTCTGTGGATTCCCACTGCATTTATAAGGACATTCAAAACCTTTGTAGTGCTCACCTGCTCCTGCAGCATGATTTACCCTGCCTCTCTTGTCTATTCTCATCTCAAATCACCTCCTTTTCCACTACACTTTAGTCATTGGCTCCTAAATAACATTATTAAACCTGCTTCTTCAATAGACTGTGATATGGTTTGGCTGTGTCCCTACCCAAATCTCATCTTGAAGTGTAGCTCCCATAATTCCTAAGTATTCTGTGAGGGACCTGGTGGGAGATAATTGAATCACAGGGGCAGCTCCCCCATACTATTCTCATGGTTGTGAATAAGTCTCACAAGATCTGATGGTTTTATAAGGGGAAATCTTTTTCACTTGGCTCTTTTTCTCTACTTTTGTCTGCTGCCATGTGAGACATGTCTTTTACCTTCTGCCATGATTGTGAGGCCTCCCCAGCTATGTAGAAATGTGAGTCCATTAAACCTCTTTGATTTGTAATTGCCCAGTCTCAGGTATGTCTTTATCAGCAGCAAGAAAATGGACTAATACAGGCTGCATGCACTTGTCCCTCTGCTTTACACAAGGCCACGTTTCCCTTATTAAATTTCGGCTTAAATGTAGCCTCCTCAGAGGCTTTCCCTGACCATCCTTCAAAGTAGATGCCTGTGTCCTGTGCCACTGTTTCTTCTCTCTACACCAGATCATTTCCTTTAATGCATGCTAACTGATCGGCTGATCACCAGCTCAGATGTCACCTATCTTCTTTGTAAAACCTTCAGTGACCTTTCCCAGGAAGATATTGGCACATCCCTTAGATTTCATTACACCTGAATAAAACATTTATCTTGGTGGATTAGCAGTGCCCTGTAATTAGCATACCACTAAAGTGTAAATTCTCTGAAGGAAGAAACATTTCTTTTATCTTTCTATCCCCAGAACCTAGCATGATGTTTAAAGGATCTAATAAGTGAACATGGAACTATACTTACACTTGTTCTAACATTAACCTTTAAGTCACATACAGCTTATATTCTCAGTGGGGTCAATATCACAAAAAAACAAAAATTGGCTCCAGCGGATAGAGTGGGATGAAAAATCGTAGGTATTACAATAGTTTTTGGCTCTCTCAAACTCAACCCTACCCCCCAAAATTTCATTCTTTAAGTATTTAATTTCTAATGTTAGGAAGAAATTGAATTACATCTAAGTTACTTAATTCTTCTCCTTGGATAATCAAGAAATGGCTGAGATCATGAAAAAAAAGCTTGAGAAACACTAATATAAGGCTTTTCCTCAATCACCCTTCTTTCTGGAGTTCCTGCTCATGCCCTTACTCTCAGCTGGGACCACCATTCTCCACCCTACTAAACCAAATCTTACCTTTGAAACCTCAGGTCAGTTTTACTCCCTCCATGAAGCTGCTGCTTCTAGCCCACATTCCTTGTTCCTTTTTTCACCAGCCCACAAGCACTCACACTTATGGGTCTGTAATATAAAATTCTACACCTAATTATGTACTAATTCATTCTTTGATGAATTCAAATATGTTCATTTCTCTTTTCCACTACAACTGAAGTTACCTGAAGACAGAGGCCATATTAAAGCATTTGCTATGCCCCTCCCTCATCAGACCTAATATAATGCTCAAACAGAAAATAAGTACAAAATAAGGCAGTTGATTACTTTATTAAGTAGAAATTCTCATTAATCGAGCTTTGCAGTATTCAACCAAAATGTTAATGTATAAAAGCAAATGGTAATAGTGAATCAAGTCAAGCTTAACACAATAGGCCAAAAATCCCAAAACACACAGGAAGAGCATGCAAGTCCTCTGAAGACGGAGTGACTCTATGTGATCCCCTTTTTGGTGTCTAGTACAGCACCATGTGTAGTTAAGAATATAAAAATAAGACAATGACAAAAAGCTGAAATCAAATGTTAGCAAAATACAAAATTATTTTCTGTTATTTGGAAAGAACATAGTCTTCCATTAAGAAAAGCACTGAGGCCAAGCGCGGTGGCTCATGTCTGTAATCCAAGCACTTTGGGAGGTCGAGGTAGATGGATCGCCTGAGCTCCAGAGTTCCAGACCAGCCTGGGCAACAATGCAAAACCCTGTGTCTACCAAAAATACAAAAAAGTAGCCGGGTGTGGTGGTGCACATCTGCAATCCCAACTATTCAGGAGGCTGAGGTGGGAGAATTGCTTGAGCCCAGGAGGTGGAGGTTGCGATGAGCCAAGATCGCACTACTGCACTCCAGTCTAGGTGACAGAGTGAGGCACTGTCTCAAAAAATAAACAAATAAATAAAAAGAAAGAAAAGCACTAATAAAGTCAAAAGGAAAAAAAATTACAGGCTATTTCAATTTTCACTGAAAATCCTTTCACTAATGCTGCACCAACTCTATAAACTAGCCCTTGGTCTGTTTTCATTCCTCTATATACTTTACTAGTTGAAAGTAAGCCTGTTATATGGCATAGAAAAATGTGTAATTATGGAATTTTGGATAATTTAAAATTTTTTTCAGATGTTTCTTTTTGCAGAAAATCACTGCACCTACCTTTGATCTGTCTTTGAAGTGGTAGGAAAAATGTCTTCTTCCTCATCTGATTCATCTACCTCAATCACCTGGCAAGAAAACAAAGCAACAAACGGTTTTTGTGAGAACTGACTCTCTGAATAAACATGAAAATGAAGAAATGAATTAAACAATTAAATCTTAGTTATATATGAGCCACAAAAAAGGAGACAGAAAGCCATAACCATTAAAACTAACACTCAGTCTGACCTCCCTCCAATGTCCCTCTTCATCCACAAATGTTACTTTTTGCTCACCTCTCTCCTGGCCATCCCAGGAACCTGAGCACCTAAGGGAACCCAGTTACACTGGTGAATGACTTGCACAGGCTTGTATGCAGACCCTGTGACTTTCCTCTTGGTTTCTTATGAGAGGTGAGACCATCAGTGTTCCATCTCCAGCTTTAAATGAGGTATCAGACCATTTGGGAAATACTAGATATCTTTCTGTTAAATCTGTCCCTCTTAAATACCATTTGTTAGTGTTAAGACCCAAAAAAGATATTTCTGACTGTTGATTCTATCATCCAAAATACTATTTCTCTACATTTTCTGTTATCTTGACATTTGATACACACATTTGCCATATGTTCATCTAACTTAAGTGCAGATGAGGATGAAGCCAAAGACCAAATACTGAACGAACAGCCCCTGAGACTAAGGATGCAGTTAAATATCCTACAATGCACAGGACAATCCCTCACAAAGAAGAATTATCTGGTCCTCAATGTCAACGGTGCCACTATGGAGAAACCCTGATGTAGAGGGAAGAGTATTGGCTTAGGAGTTAAGATACAGTTTTGAAAGTGAAGTAATAGGAGAGTCAAGCCCATACTGGACTCTTTTTGGAATCCAAAGGAAGAGCAGAAGGCCCAGGCTAAACCTATGGCAAACCACATGGATCACTGGACTCCAGCCTTTTCGTTCATCTTAAGTCTACCATCAGCTGTTAAAGCACAGCTAGTATTTTGGGAAGGTAAGTAACAAAAGGAAACTCGGTATAGATAAAACCTCTATATCCATTGAACTCACCTTCAATATTAGTATTCCATGCATGAGCTCTTTTGGTTCAACACTGTTATCCTTGAAAACATGACTATACATAACATTTACGGATTTCTATAATAACCATTATTTAAACAAAGAGAGCAACCAAGAAAAAAAAAATCAAATCCTAGAAGCCCTGGAGATAACTGGTAAAGCTCCTTCCAGCTTTAATGTTCCATAATTTTTCTTCTTCTTCTTTTTTTTTTTTTTTTTTTTTTTTGAGACGGAGTCTCGCTCTGTCGCCCAGGCTGGAGTACAGTGGCCGGATCTCAGCTCACTGCAAGCTCTGCCTCCCAGGTTTACGCCATTCTCCTGCCTCAGCCTCCCGAGTAGCTGGGACTACAGGCGCCCGCCACCTCGCCCGGCTAGTTTTTTGTATTTTTTAGTAGAGACGGGGTTTCACCGTGTTAGCCAGGATGGTCTCGATCTCCTGACCTCGTGATCCGCCCGTCTCGGCCTCCCAAAGTGCTGGGATTACAGGCTTGAGCCACCGCGCCCGGCCAATTTTTCTTCTTTTATTTACTTTGTAAATCAGAGAGTTGACAATTCATAATGCAGAAAACATAAATTATTAATACACAACTATAAAACTTTTTTTCTTACCTCTGAATAATTCTTAGTAGTGACATTTCGGGAAGGCTGCTGTCTTGCAGATTTAAAGGCTAGAATGAAAAAGATGAAATGTGCATTCTGTTATTCTTAAAATAATTTAGAAAAACTTGTATATTTCTTTAGCTAAAGACTTTCTGTGGCTCAAGCCTGTAATCCCAGCACTTTGGGAGGCCGAGACGGGCGGATCACGAGGTCAGGAGATCGAGACCATCCTGGCTAACACAGTGAAACCCCGTCTCTACTAAAAATACAAAAACTAGCCGGGCGAGGTGGCGGGTGCCTGTAGTCCCAGCTACTCGGGAGGCTGAGGCAGTAGAATGGCATAAACCCAGGAGGCGGAGCTTGCAGTGAGCTGAGATCCAGCCACTGCACTACAGTCCGGGCGACAGAGCGAGACTCCGCCTCAAAAAAAAAAAAAAAAAAAAAAAAAAAGACTTTCTGAGTCCTATCTGCAAAACTGCATGCTGCCTAATTATAAAACTATTTGATATTTTTTAAAATCTAAAGGGAGACAGAATTATAAGTACACATAACTCAATGCTCAACTGTCAGTCTCGTTATTTCCCAGCTTATTTGAATACTGTAGTGTTTATAAATACGCACACACTAAAAATATTTCATAGAAAAATACCTGAAGGATAAAATCTAATCACCTAACCAAATGAACTATAGATGTATTGAAGGAAAGCCTCCTAATCCCTTCTTTGTTGTTGATGATACCTTTATCCCTGTTGCTACATTAGGAGCCATCGGGTTCCAGTAGTTTCTCATTTTCCTCTACCTTAGTAGCCATATTCAATATCTAAGAAATAGTCCAGAGGAGAATTCTAGAAAACAGCATATACTTTATTCTATGATAAAAATTCCTTTGTATCCATACCCTTTTTCCTTTTAAACTTGGTTAGATACTTGAAGTTTAGCTAGCTCTTTATCTTTCCCTTTCTTTTTCCTTGACATCAAAACCTACAATAAGGCCAGGCGCAGTGGCTCATGCCTGTAATCCCAGCGCTTTGGGAGGCCGAGGTGGGTGGATCACTTGAGGTCAGGAGTTCAAGACCAGCTTGGCCAACATGGTGAAACCCCAACTCTCCTAAAAATATATATAAAAATTAGCCAGGCGTGGTGGCAGGTGCCTGTAATCCCAGCTGCTGGGGAGGCTGAGCCAGGAGAATCGCTTGAACCCAGGAGGCAGAGGTTGCAGTGAGCCGAGATTGTGCCACTGTGCTCCAGCCTGGGCAACAGAGCGAAACTCTGTCTCAACAAAACAAAACAAAACAAAACAAAAACCTATAATAAATTTCAAACATCTAATTTAGGTTTATTTTCTCCTATGCCTTACCAGTTTGCTGATATTAAAAATATCTTCCCCAAGATAACTCACAAACTATAGGGCACAGAAAAACAAAGAAATACTCAAAAAATCCTGCAAAGTCCAAAATTCTCCTAGTCAGAAAACTAACGAATCTTTCTATCTAACCTAAATTTATTGTGTTTGTACATGTTTCCTATTCTAGGTTCTATCTCCAAACTTGTAATATCTAAGAGGAGAAATGAGAGGCAGAAACAGTATTCTTATCTGCTTTACTCAGTTACTGGTTTCACATCCTACTCTACTCAAAAGGCTAGACAGAGCGACTGAATAAAAAGGCCAGAGATCATGATGATTTCAAAGAATATTTCTGTTCAATATTTATTCAGTGACTCCTCTAACTCTGAGATCCTAGAAAACAAGATACGTTTCTTTTTATCCCAGTGGAAGGCAAAAGATGAGTGAATGTTTGTGAAATAATTTTATCAGAAAACTAAGCACTATGTTCTGTTAGGAAGACAATACAGTGTGGTGGTTAAAAGCTCTGGTTTTGGAGTTAAACTCATTTTGACTTACTAGCTCGACTATGGCCAATCTCCTTGGCTTCTTTAAGACTCAATTTCCTCACCTGTAAAACAATGTTAATACTTCATGCAGAAAACTGCTGAGAGGGTAAGAAGTGTCTAGCAGATAGAAAGCATTCAAATACACATAGCTATTTGTGGTAGCAAACATAGTAGCAGCAGTGGTACCCACAGTGGTATAAATGAAATGTAAAGGCAGTGGCTTCAGAGGTACTTTTATTCACTTAGTCACTATCCTCTGATGACTAACTTCAATGGAAAAATCTGGGCTGTCACCCCTTATTTACAACTCCTGTGGCTGTAAGTGTAATTTCTATCTTTTCCAATAAAATTGCAGCACATAAATTTCCATACTCCATGGACCTTGTTATAAGAGAATTTGACCTTTATTTATCTCTTCACTCCTCCATTTAAAACAGGGATCTAGAAGTTACAGTCTGAATTTGTTGCTTCTGTTCCAAAGTGATGACAAGTATAGTTACTACTCCACAGGTATTCTGTCAGAGGCTTAAAAAAAAAAAAAAACACCAAATCCAACCTGATAAAAAATGTTTTACAAATTTATACTTAAAAAATCAGTTCATTTTTCAAAAAAAGGCATAGTACTGGAGGTAATCAGTTAAGTTAGCAAAACCATTACATCAAATCAATTAGATAAAAGACAAATTTAGACCAATGATTCACATAATATTCATCTTTATAACCTTATTGCAAAACACTACCACTAATACTAATAGCAGCTATCATCTATCACATTTTTGCCAGGTGCTGTGATCAGTATTGTAAACACTTAAGCTCATTTAATATAATTACTCTGAAGTCAGTATAACATTGTCAATTTTATAGCTAAGGGATCTGATGCTTGTAGAATAACACCAGTTTGCACTTACTGAGGGCTTAATATGCATAGACACTGCCTGGTACTTCACATACATGTTCTCATTAATCCTCAAAATAACGCAATGAGGTAGACACAATCATTGTCCCATCCTACAGATGAGAACACTCACTCCTAAAGATGAAAAACTTAACATATTTGCTGGAGGACATACAACTAGTAAAACTGAGAAGTCAGGATCCAAATCAAGATCTTCCTGACTTTAGAACCATGGTCTTAACCCTTATGCTACACAATCTCTAAGTAGTTTTTACTCAGTCATTGTCAAGTATTTAACAAGCATCTACTATGTTATGTGCCAAGCACAGTGGATACAGTGATGAGCAGGAACGATGTAGACCCCTTTGTCACAGCACTTACAGTACAAGGGTGCTGAGCCAGCAGTAAGGAGCTGGCTATGGCTGACCCAAGGGGCCTTACTTCAGAGCCTGCATTCTTAACCATCATGCTCTGCTGCAAAAGGTACCATAATAAGATTTTTGCCTACAACATAATTCAGGAAATCTGACGTTTCGTATTTAGTTTATTTACATAGCCTCTTTTCATGGATGAATACTGTTTCCTTAAAAAAATTAGTCAAGGCAATCTGTAAAACTTTCAGGGCACCATAACTGGTCTCCAGCCTCTCTACACAAATAGAAGCTTTATTCTATGTTGTCAATGGGTAACAGTCATTGCAGGCTAGGTTATTCAGACAACATGATCTCTCATTGTCTTCAAACTCACTTCTGCTGACAACAATCCAAATTAGTACCTCAAACATTAAAAAAAAAAAAAAAAAATTCTCAATGGCATTGAAGAGCTGATCACATAGCAAGGAATTACCAGGCCAAAACTGAAGAAAAGCTAGAACTCAGAGAGGTAAGTAGAGTCCTTTCCCTGAGATCCCTTTTCTATTGGGAAAATGTTAACACAGGTTTTGAGAATCCTGAAGAAAAAGAGAGGGGGCTACCATAGCCCACAGACTGCCCAGAGTGAAAACCCTGATGCATTTCCCTTCCTAAGGTGGAGTCCCAATGGTTAAAGAGAGAAGCAGAGGTAAACAGGATTTCATAAGCATGTAACTGAATACCCCATTTTTCTAAGAGATAGTTTAATTATTTTTTTCTCTCTCTTCTCTTTTCTCCTTTCCCCCACTTTCTACTGAGTTCTTTAGAAATGCAATTATAGTCTATTACTCCCTCTTCATCAGACACTCCCTAAAGGGGGAGTTCATCTAACTATGTGCTTGGAAGCCCCAGAGTCAAACTGTCACCCACCAGGGGGCTGCCTGTAGAGATACCAGTCAATTTACAACCCAAAGTCCTGCTATGAAACTCTCTCCAACCTAAAGAGTTTTCAGCCACCTTTATAGCCTATTTCTTCCCATGAAGATGCCAATTCAACTGCCTGGTAGATAAAACTAGCACGCAGACCCCCTACTTGCTCGCTTCCTCCCCTGCATGCCATTCCTGATAGGCCCCCTTTAAAAGCCTCCACTTTCTGCTGCAAAGGGGGAAGCAGTACCCTTAAGGTAGGAAGCCTGTATTCCAACCCCTAAGTTACCTTTGGAATAAAAAGTCTCTTTATACTACACCTTGCTTTTGTTAATTGGACTTTGCAAGCAGCAGGTGACTGAACCTGCATTTTAGTTACAAGCATGTATCACCTGATTGGTCCAAGAAACCCTCAAATTAGCTTAAAGTGGTCTAAGACCTGTGGTGCCCTACAAACCTAGAGAAACAAACATGAATCTTCTCTGGATGAAGATGGCTTCATCCAAGGTCTCAAATTATTCCTGCTGATAATTTTCTAGGGACAGTAAATAACAAAGCATGAAAGGAAGTAAGTCACCATAAACGAGAATCAACAGAAACAGACAACAGAAAGAGGCCAAAGACATTCAGACACTAGGTTATTAGATACAAAATAACAAAAACAATCCTTACTCTGTACACATGAAAAATTAAAAATAGGCCTAAAAATATCTTCAGAAAACTTCTAAAAAGTATTAAAAGTGACAAAGCATATTTTAATTAAAGCTAACATGACATGAGGCCAGCTGACAATGATGTATAGAACTTTTAGATTTTTTTTTTCTTTTTTTTTTGAGACAGAGTCTCACTGTAGTCCAGGCTGGAGTGCAGTGGCGCGATCTCAGCTCACTGCAAGATCTGCCGCCCAGGTTCACGCCATTCTCCTGCCTCAGCCTCCCGAGTAGGTGGGACTACAGGCACTCACCACCACACCCAGCTAATTTTTTTTTGGTATTTTTAGTAGAGACGAGGTTTCACTGTGTTAGACAGGATGGTCTTGATCTTCTGACCTTGTGATCCGCCCGCCTCGGGTTCCCAAAGTGCTGGGTTTACAGGCGTGAGCCATGTACCCGGCGGTGACAGAGCATATTTTAAAAGAACCAAATAGGCTGGGTGCACATCTGTAATTCCAGCAACTCAGCAGGCTAAGGCAGGAAAATTGTTTGAACCCAGGAGGCAGAGGTTGCAGTGAGCCAAGATGATGCCACTGCACTCCAGCCTAGGCGACAGAGAGAGACTCTGTCTCCAAAAAAAAAAAACACACACACACACACACACACAAAGTGATCAAAAATAATTACTCAGAACGTAGTACAGAAAGAGAAAACAGAAAATACAAGAGTCATGTGAGGACAGAATAAAAAGGTCTTATATTTAACTGAAGACTCAGAAGGAAGGAGAATAAGAATAGCATAGAGGTAATACCTGAAGGAATAATAGCTAAGGATTTTCTAGAAATACCAGTTCAGAGATTCATGAAGCCCAGTAAATCCTAAGCAGGATAAACAAGAATACTGTCTTTAGATTGATCACAGTGATACTGCAGAACACCAAAACAGCAAGCTGAGGGAAAAACAGATTTTTTTTTTTAAAAAACAAAAACCAACAAGCTTAACTAATAACTGATTTCTTAATTACAATGGAAACTCAAAGACTCACTTTATTTATTTATTTATTTATTTTGAGACGAAGTCTTGCTCTGTCGCCCAGGCTGGAGTGCAATGGCCGGATCTCAGCTCACTGCAAGCTCTGCCTCCCGGGTTTACGCCATTCTCCTGCCTCAGCCTCCCGAGTAGCTGGGATTACAGGCGCCCACCACCTCGCCCGGCTAGTTTTTTTTTTTGTATTTTTTAGTAGAAACGGGGTTTCACCATGTTAGCCAGGATGGTCTCGATCTCCTGACCTCGTGATCCGCCCGTCTCGGCCTCCCAAAGTGCTGGGATTACAGGCTTGAGCCACAGCGCCCGGCCAAAGACTCACTTTAAGTGATGAATTCTACCCACTGGAGTCAAGGAAAGCGTCACATAAAACAAGCCAGGACCCTGGATTCCACAGGGCAGAAAACACAAAAACAAGACAGGACAAAAAAAGGCGATTTGGGCTAAGGTAAAGGTGGATAATCCACATCTATGACTGTCGATTGCATGCTAACCAATTTTGGTGGTTTAACATGGAAGTGTTCATTATTTTATTCACTCTTTTTCTATGTTCCTGTTTTCTCATTTTTAATATTAATAACACTTGATAAATGCCTACTACATGCCAGGCTTTTTGATCATTTAATCTTCAGAATAACCCAATACAATAGAGATTATTATTCCCAATCATATCTAAACAAACTAGGAGAGTGACTGACTTGTCTCAAGTCACAAAGCTATCATTTGTTGAATGCAAAGTTGAACTCAGCATGAATCCTTTACAATTTTCCAGGCTGCCTTTTCTTTCTTTCTTTTTTCCTCTCTGCTTTTATATTAAACCTACCAAGAATGGAACAGCATCTTTCTAGACACCATTTCCTAAATGGCAATAAAGACAACATGCTTGTGAAGCAAAAAGCTAAGGATCTTAGCTGGCTCTTCTGAAGTACTAAATAATACTGGGTAAAAATATAGCAATGGAATTTTTTTGTAAGGTTTGAGTCATTTAATCAACCTGATTTTATATCTTTTCTTCAATGTCAGCTGTCATTTGATAAATGTTGAAAATTTCTTTAATGGAGTGATACTTACTTCCAAGGCAAATTAGTCCATGTTTGTATTAATTACATAGGTTATTATGTATAATGCAAAAATTCCTCTATGGAGAACCAGCAGCTAGGTCTCTAATCTTATTCTTGTTCTGGAAATTAGTACAGTGGTCAGCTACTGGTTGTGGAGTCCAGAGAATGTGAGATCATTCTCAGATCTGGTACTGACAAGTTATGAGATCTAGGGTAAGCTACCTATCTTTGTAAAGCCTTAGTTTCCTTTTCTGTAAAACATAAATAATATAGTAAGTACCTGCTCCATAGACCTGTTAAGAGGCATGCAGTTTCATAAATATTAGCTATTATTGCTACTATTAGTGGTTTTATCAACTCAGGGCAAAACTGCTTGGCTTAGTTCCCGCACACATAAAACAGGGGAACACAGTTGTTCTTAAATCTTCTAGGTCCATTCTATGAGAAACTTAAATCAGTATGTGTCTAGCTATACCCATCCATCCCCATTGGGCCAGAAGTTCTTAAGCTGGAGAACACGAATGCACTTCAAGGGAGTGGCTGAACCCTTTGAAATTGGGTGCAACTGCATGTGAGTACTTATTTAAGGAGAGAAGACATAGCTTTCATCAGATTTTTAGAGAATCCATAAGCCAAAATCGATTAAAAAGCATTGCCTTTGGGACTAAAATCAAATCTATTCATTCCACATTTTATATGATAGAACATTATCTACATAAAGATCTGAATCTTTCCCAGGTTAGATATCCTAAGTTCCTTCAACCTTTTTTTTTTTTTTTTTTGGAGATGCTCTGTCACCCAGTGCAGTGGCATGATCTCAGTTCACTGCAACCTTCGCCTCCCTGGTTCAAGTATTCTCCTGCCTCAGCTTCCCAAGTAGCTGGGACTACAGGTACACGCTGCCATGCCCAGATAATTTTTTGTATTTTTAGTAGGGGACAGGGTTTTACCTTGTTGCCCAGGATGGTTTCGAACTCCTGAGCTCAGGCAATCCGCCCGCCTCGGCCTCCCAAAGTGGTAGGATTACAGGCATGAGCCACTGCGCCTGGCCAACCATTTTTTATATTATTTGGTATGTCTTCTGAATGATCATATATAGTTGACAGTCTCTTTGAAATATAATTCCAAAGAGGAGTACAGTATTCTTGGCAAGTTATGTCCAATTTAGTACATACGGAGAACTTCCTTGCTGTGCAAGCTTGTCCAACCCACCGCATTTTGTTGTTGTTTTTGTTCCATTTTCTTTTGTTTTAGGCTTTTAGCAGCCTAAAGCCATAGTTTTTAGTTTCTGTCGCTAGTGATACGAGGAAAAGAGGGATGAGAAAAGGGCTTTACTGGCCCAACCAGAAAGAGAAACTAAGAACCCACGACTGTATTCTCTCCCTTGGACACCCCTGCAAGACTCATTAAATACTGTTTAAGACATCAATAGATTTGGACAGTTGGGTCTGCCTGCATAACTCTTACTGACCTAAGTCTTTTTCACCTGGGTTGCTGTTAATCTCACATACCTCTCACAGCTCTATCTGTGCAGCTGTCTTTTTGGACATAAATGCAGTTTATACTGCCCTTGATAAACTTCATCTTCTAAGAATTAGTTCAGCTCCCCAGTTTGTCAACAATTAATCCTAGTTATAAGATTATAAATAATTATAATATTTAATAAATTAATATTTATAAACATTATAAAAGTGAAACAACCTCAAATAACTAACATAAATAATATACATATGAATATATTCTAAATGCTAGGTAGAAAAAAGTATCACCACCTATCTTAACGCATACTTTTTGTAAATATGACTAACATTTTAGGCTGATTTCATAATCTACAATATTAAAAACAGTTAAACAGATCCCCTTGAGGATTTTTAGACCATAGGATATACAGAAATTAATTCCAAGGGCCTAGCCATAATTTCTCTTAAATATAGGTCACATGACTTCTCTACATGGAAAGCAGAGACTGACAGGGCAGCATGGGGGAAGCAAGGAAACAGTAGAGACAGTTCCTCTTTCTTTCGACCACTGTCCATATAGTGACCAACTACTTCACTTTCCTCTTTCCAGGATCTCTCTGCCAAACAGAAACAACATTTGTCTGAAAGTAAGAAATTATAAAACCTAATTTTTTTGTTTTGTTTTTTCTTTTTTTTTTTTTTTTGAGACGGAGTCTCACTTTGTCACCAGGCTGGAGTGCAGTGGCACAATCTTGGCTCACTGCAACCTCCACCTCCTGGGTTCAAGCGATTCTCCTGCCTCGGCCGCCTGAGTAGCTGGGACTACAGGCATGCACCACCATGCCCAGCTGATTTTTGTATTTTCAGTAGACAGGGTTTCACCACGTTGGCACGGCTGGTCTCGATCTCCTGACCTTGTGATCTGCCTGCCTCGGCCTCCCAAAGTGTAGGGATTACAGGTGTGAGCCACCGTGCCTGGCCTATAAAACATAATTTTAAAAGCTTACCCTCTTCAGTAACTCTAATGCATAGCAAACATCTTTTAAAAAATAATTTATCCTGTGATCCTAATTGCCCTTTTAACTTTCCAATGATGGCAACACAAATAAGGGCTACTAATGGTGATTACCTTGGTCTTCCTAATGTTGGAATTTATAAATAATCACTTGCAGTCTATACTCACCATCTATAATAGACATATTTCTAGATGCTGACACAGCAGTCTTTGAGTTCCTGCTACGCGTAGAAGTCTCCAGACCAGTGTCTGCTGTTAGAAAAATGAACAGTCAATGTACAAGCCTATCAGCAGCTAAGGTTTATTTCATACAACACCAAAAAATGAAAGCCAAATAAACCTATGTCAAATAGTTTGTCTGTAAAAAGCTAGACATATATATAAGAACAAACATCTAGAGTCTGACCAATTTTCAGAGACTATTCTTTTAGGCCACACTTTAGTTTATTCAATTTAATTTATCCAATTAAAATGTAAGGAAATAGGCCAGGCGTGGTAGCTCATGCCTGTAATCCTAGCACTTTGAGAGGCAGAGGCGGGAGGATCACTTGAGGTCAGGAGTTCAAGACCAACCTGGCCAGCATGGTGAAATCCCATCTCTACTAAAAATACAAAAATTAACCGGGTGTGATGATGGGTCCCTGTAATCCCAGCTACCTGGGAGGCTGAGCCAGGAGAATTGCTTGAACCTGGGAGGCAGAAGTTGCAGTGAGCTGAAATCGCACCACTGCACTCCAGCCTGGGCAACAGAGCAAAGACAAGACTCCATCTCAAAAAAAATTAAAAAACAAAAATAAAAATTTTTAAGGAAAAATTTTGTAAATATGAGAACAGTGAAAATAATCATCATTAAAAGATGAGGATTTCTCTCCCTGGAGATTTTAAACCAAATTAATATTCATTTCACCAGCTTAAAATTCCTATGGATGTATATTTAATAAAAAGAATTTTAAAAAATCTTTAGAGATGAATTGATATAATGTGTGAGAAAGTCACTGAATGACCAATTTCTATTGGCATGAACTATTTAATGACAATAGTCTCACAGTAAATACAATGATGACAATGTTAATGACTAGTTTTAGAAATCAAATTGAGGGCAGTTTTCCTTCTTAAATCGACTTTATTATAAAGACTACTTGATAAGCATGTGGGTATTTGTATCTTATGACAGTAACAAAAATAATAATTGTATGATCTGGAGTTTTCCTCCTGTTGCCAAAGGCTTTTAGCTAACTATTTTCTTTAACAACTCATATTTGCCTATTACTTTGTACATGTGAGAATACATATGACATTAAATGTACCCAAAAGGTACTATGTGACACAGTGAAGCTTTTATAAGGTATGTGCTAAGAACAATTAAAACCCTAAGTGCATGTGGCCATTCAAAATTTATTTAAGTAAAAGACACGTGTCAGAACTGCCTGAAAGACTGTCTTTATGTATTATAAAAATAGATTTTTTAAAGAACCATGTTTTAGACATAAAAACTTATAATTCAACTCTGACGAGATCTAATTCTGTATTTTCCACTCAACTGCCAAGTGTGAATGTGCACAGGACTGAACTCAGCGCTTACCTCTTCCTCTTTGAGACCCTCCTCTTGATGCTGAATTCTGCCCTCTTCCGCCTCTTCGACCTCTTCCTCGGCCTCTTCCTTTGTTGGTTGCTGCTGAGATGCTATCATCAGAGTCATTAGCCATCTGTTCTGCTAAATCTATACTCATAAGGTCATCAGCACTAAAGGCAGAAGCAGACTCCTCTGACTGAGATCTGAGCGCTCTGGCCCTGGTCATAGCCTAAGGGTTTGGAGAAGAAGGAGAAAGCACACACAAGGAGATAATGTATCATCCTAAAAATCATTAATTTAGGCATTGACATGAAGTAATCATACTATAAAAACATAAAGGAGGCTGACAGTTGCTCATGCCTGTAATCTCAGCACTTTGGGAAGCCGAGGCGGGAGGATTGCTTGCACCCAAGAGTTCGAGACAAGCCTAGGCAACATGGCAAAACCCCGTCTCTACAAAAAAAAAATTAGTCAGGCATGGTGGTGCACACCTGTAGTCCCAGCTACACAGGAGGCTGAGGCAAGAGGATCACTTGAGCCTAGGAGATAGAGGCTGCAGTGAGCTATGATCACCTCACTGCACTCCAGCTTGGGTGACAGAGAGACCCTGTCACAAAAATAAAAATAAAAATAAAAAATACTTATATATGTGTAAAGGAGAACATCCCCACCAATCAAATTTAATACTTATTATCCTGTCAGATCAATCTACCATACTACCCATGAGACCCTTTGAAAAGATTTACCAAGAAAAACAAAATTTCACAGAATCAAAATTTTCAGAACTAGAAGGAATACTGGCAATCATCCCTAATTCAATACCATATTTGACAGTAACAGACTGTCATCATTTGAGCTACTTTTTAGAATCGGCTCCTAGGAAATAAAAAGAAAAAAACTTACAAAAAATAGCTGTTATTGCTGGGCAGTAAAATTTTAGGGTGCTTTTGTTTTTTGTTCTTGAATATTACATATTTTCTATATTACGCTTTTTCTAAAAAATTAGTTTTATAATCAGAAAAAACATGAGCAACAATCTCTCACAAATATATGGTAAAGAGAATTAAGGGCTGGGTGCGGTGGCTTACACCTTGTAATCCCAGCACTTTGGGAGGCCTAGGTGGGTGGATTGCTTGAGATCGGGAGTTAGGGACCAGACTGGGCAACATGGCAAGACCCTGTCTCTAGAAAAAATACAAAAACAAACAAACAAACAAAAAAATTAGCCAGGTGTGACGGCATGCGCCTGTAGTCCCAGCTAATTGAGAGGCTGAGGTGGGAGGATTGCACAAGCCTGGGGGAAGCAGCGGGGAGGGGAGTTGTTGCAGTGAGCTGAGATTGCACCACTGCACTTCAGCCTAGGTGACAGAGTGAGACCTTGTCTGGAAAAAAAAACAACGAAACGGAAGAATTAAGGAGAATATATCAATTGAAAGCCTAAGAAGAAATAAATACCTCAGGACCAAGAACATGCCACGCATTCTTAATTTGATAAGAATCCATTTAGAAAAGACAAGTTTGAGATTTAACCAAATATTCTAACTCTAAAATGAATAGAGATTTAAGATAGAATAGGGGGCCGCGGTGGCTTAAGCCTGTAATCCCAGCACTTTGGGAGGCCGAGGTGGGCGGATCATGAGTTCAAGGGATTGAGACCATCCTGGCCAACATGGTGAAACCCTGTCTCTACTAAAATTACAAAAATTAGCTGGGCGTGGTGGCACATGCCCTATAGTCCCAGCTACTTGGGAGGCTGAGGCAGGAGAATTGCCTGAACCCAGGAGGCAGAGGTTGCAGTGAGCCGAGATGGCGCCACTGCACTCCAGCCTCGCGACAGAGTGAGACTGTCTCCAAAAAATAAAATAAAATATTATAAAAGCAAATTTGCCTTGATCTTCCCTTAAACCAATCAAAAGGTAATAAGAGAACAAAAACAAAATACAATTTCCATAAAATGAGAAAATAATTCCAACCCCCAAACACACAAACTCTTCTATAAAGAGGAGTTAATGAATATGACAAATATTTGACCTGGCTAAGGGAGAAAGGTGAGAAGAGTTTCAGGTATTGTAGAGCTCTCCAAAACTGATGTATAAATCCCAAGAGGACATGACAGCAGTCCCTCATGCTTGGAATGGCAGTTCTGGGTCTAAGAATAGTTGACCAGAACATTTCTAAACTCTGTGATACCATGAATTAAGGAGACCCAGGGCTAAATGAGGAGATGTGAACAAGGCAGGCAGCGTAAAGTGGGAGTGAAGTGGCAACTTCATGATGAGATGATCTCAGTTGAGGTGAAATCACAGCTAACCCACTACATGCAGGGTTCAATATGGCATTACAAGGCAAAAAGAAAACACTTTAGGAAATACAACAAAAAATACAAGAAACAACAGTGATTTCAATTCATCTTTCCTGTCCCACATAAAATACAGTTAATCCTCATTATTCATTAATTCTGTATTTGCAAATTCACTTACTTGCCAAAATTTATCTGTAACCTTAAAATCAATACTCACGATACTTTTGGCATCATTTGTGGAGATGCACAGAGCAGTAAATATTTTGAATTGCTTGACACACACATTCCCAGCTGAGGTTGAACAATGAGCCACTCTGCCTTCTTGTTTCCACTTGTGCACTTTAAATAAGGGTTCTTTCTGTGACAGTCAGTCATGCATTGCTTAATGATGGATGCCTCATGAGAAATGTGTCATCAGGTGATTTCATCATCGTGCAAACATCATAGTGTGTACTTACACAAAGCTAAATGGTATAGTCTACTACAAACCTAGACTATAGGAGATAGCCTATTGCTCCTTGGCTACAAACCTGTACAACATGTTACTGTACTGCAGGCAATTATAACACCATAGCTATGTATTTGTGTATCTAAGCATATCTTAAAAGAAAAGATATAGTAAAAATATAGTATTATAATCTCATGGGACCACCACTGGATATGCAGTCTGACATTGACCAAAATGTTGTATGTGGCACATTATTGCATTTTTTGCATTTTCGTACTTTTGCTTTGGTAACATGGTGTTTAAAATGACCTCCCCACAACATATTTAGTGTTCATTCCTACATGCAAAAAGGCTGCAATATGACTTTTGGAGGAAAAAATGTACATTAGACAAACTTCAAGTATAAGTCAAAGTGCTACTGGCTATGAGTTCGATGCTAATGAATCATACATTAAATACAGTATCTTTAAACAGAAACACATTAAAAAGATCATGTATTGATCAGCTGATGAAAACATTACCAGTGGCTCACAGAAACCTAATTTTGTATTTCCCCTAGGAGCAATGATTCACTATTCACTAATTCTGTGCTGGAAGTGACTTTACACAACGTAACTACCACAAATAACAGGAACCAGCTGTATGTTTTTAGAAAGCAGACTTAAGAGAAAAAAGATGACCTAAATCACATAATTAATAAGATAGATTTAATTGATAAATGTTGAATTCTATACACTGAAAATTAATAATATACTTCAAGACCCCATGAAACTTTTTAGCTGATATATAACAGGGTGCAAAGAAAAATCTCAATACATTATTGAGAGGAGAAATAAATTTATCACACTGTCTAATCATCCTGCAATAAAAAATTAATAATAATAAAGTAAAAACCTGCCTCCTGAAAACAAACCAGTCAAAACTATAAAACAAAATGAAAGTTGCGGAACATCTAGAAAATAACATCTAGAAAATAACAAGAATATTGCACATCACAACATATGAGAGAGCTAAAGCAATGCTTATAAGAAAGCTATAGCCTGCTAAGTAAGAATGAATGTAAATAAGTTAATTCTGTACTCAAAAAGTGAGGAGAAACAAAACAAAGCCTATCCAAGTATTAGAATGACGATAAAACCACATACTAATAGATTTTAAACAAAAACACATTAGAATGAATAAATATAAGCACTGGTCCTTCAGGACAAAACAATAATATTAATAAAAATCACAAACCTTTAAAGAAAGTAAGAAAACACAAATACACATCATTAGAAATAAGAGGGACGGGCGTAGAGGCTCACATCTCTAATCCTAGCCCTACAGGTGTAGAGGCTCACATGTTGCCCAGGCTGGTCTCAAACTCTTGAGCTCAAGAGATCCACCTGCCTCGGCCTCCCAAAGTGCTGAAATTACAGTTGAGTCACAATGCCCAGCCTAAAAGACTTTAAAGCATAATGTTTTTTTCTCCAAATAGGAGAGCTAATAATCTTGTTTGTCAGTGTAAGTAATTTAAGCATGGTGCTAGGATTCATATTCTAAGCCAAATGATTCTGCAAAGCTGTGAATTACAGCTTGGCAGAGTGTCAGACTCCATTACCTAAGTTCTAAATAGTATGCTGAAAATGAAAAAAACATATAATATCCTATGGTCTGCTGAAAAATTACCTAGGAAGCCCCGATTATATTTTAGTCTTAAAATAAAGCTGAATGTCTGAATTCATACGTTATTTCTTCTGTAAAACTCCCATTTGAAATTTGCCACAGCCTCTCCTACCTTCCTTGTATAAGACGTTCACTCTTACTCTTTTAAAATCTTAATGAAAAATTGAGGTTTGTGGCTTCAAACATGAAGAGCTCATTCAAACGTAATGAAATATTTCTGTACCCTGTTAAATTGAAAGGGTTAATCAAATTTAAGCTGGATATTTAAGAACCAGGAATCATTTCTTCCTAGCATTATTCTTGCGATTTGGCAAACTATTTCTATTTTAAGTGCACCTTATAAGATGAATACAAATATAATAAACATGTTAAGGCATTTCTAATCTACAGCTTCTTTTCCTTAGCTTCCAAAAAACAACCTGTAAAAGATACAGTGGTTGCAACTATGCATACTTCAACAGTGATTCTGACGTGTTGCATGACAGTTTTAGAAGTTTTTTATTTTTAGAAAACCATCCATTTGCAATGCACCAAATTAATATTATAATAATCTAAAATTCTGATAGGACACAGGATGATAGAAAAGTCTACACTTGGAGTCAGAAATATGTTCAAATTCTAGCCCCACTCTATGACCTTGAGTCTGGTCTGAATCCTCATTTATAAAATGGGCACCTAAGAAAAGTAATTCAACAAATATCTTCTTTACACAAATGTCTCTTATCTACTAAAATGAGAAAATCTTGTGGATACAGACCATAGCTTTTTTATATGTACAGTCCTATTATAAAGCAGAATATCTAACTCATAACAGGGACTATACAAAATATTTGCTGAATGAAAGCAATCAAGACAAAACTAACAGTACATCATTTATAAGATAACTTTTAAATACTAGACAGCAATTGCAAAACACGAAGGGCAATCAGAAAGTAAGAAAATACATTTCAATCATAAATTCAACAAGTACTAGGTAGAGGCCCCAAATTTAAGTTAATGATTGCTAACTTGTAGTTTCAAACCTGCAATGAGACTGAGAAGACAGCTATGATGGTGCTTAAGCTAATTTTAATATTTTAGAATAGATAATATAAACTGTCTATTTACCCATGCTTGCTTAGTCATGGTTAACACTGCTAACCAAAACACTTTAAGTTTCTTTTATGCCCAAAATAATATCAGCTCAGTAAGATAAGATTTTATCTATAAGATCTTCTGCTAACGAATAGATATTATTTTGAGTAATAAGGGCTTTTGTTGTATATATCCCCACACACATACAATTGAATAGGTTTTATTCATTTTTATTAATTTATTTTAGAGACAGGGTGCCGCTCTGTTGCCCAGGCTAGAGTGCAGTAGTGCAATTATAGCTCACTGCAGCCTTGAACTCCTGGGCTCATGCAGTCCCCTCTAACCTTAGCCTCTTGAGTAGCCAGGACTACAGGTGTGAGCCACTGCACTTGCTAAACAGGTTTTAGACAAGAGCAAAAGGGAAAAAAAGAGCAGAATATTTGTAGGCTGAACCGAAATCAATCAAAGGCAGCCATCCTAAGTCAACCCCAGCTCACTCCTATCCACCAGACCTATGGACTGACTATTCTAATTAAACCTACTGGGTATTCTAGTTTAAGAAAGTGACATATAAACACAAGAATTTACAGCAGAATAATTACCTCACGGACTTCATCATCTTCTTCATTAGTATTTTTTTGTCTGCTTTCTCTGAAACGACGTACCTAGATCATAACAGAGTAAATCACAAACATGTTGCCTATTCCAGTTATGTAAATATAAAACAAGGGGCTACAATTAAGAAACGCTTTATGTTATAAAACTTGCAAATTTAACAACCTGTCTCAAAAGAGTAAATAAATCATATTTTTCCAATTATTAACATTAAAATTGCACAATGTACTGTTAAAAAAAAAAAAAAAACTCATATTGACCAGAAGCAAAATTATATTATCTGCTGCCAAAATGTTTCACATCACTGAAAAAGTCTTTCTGACTGTAGAGGAAAAATTCTAATACCCTATGGGTGTTACACTTCAGTAAACTAGTTAAAAACAAAAATACCTCCTTGACAAGGCTTGAAATATTTATTACATTGCAAATCATTCTCATGCACCTGGCTGCAAGACATCCAGGAGGCTGTGTGAAATGGGATCTGAAGTGGGTGGCCCCTGAAGATCCATTTTTATCAACAGTCAACTCGTGAAGGTTTGCTGAGCATGGTCCTGGTATCAAGAAGGAGACTACAAGTTTCTTTTTTAATGGTTCCTGCTCACAAGGCTCTTACTATACAGCTATGTTTACATTCTTTAAGCCCATTTATTTAATAATCTACTCAGCACATATTTACTGAGCACCTTCAATGTGCCACATACTACCAGAGAAACTGAGAACACAATTATTAACAAAACAGACAAAAACCTGCTCTCATGGAATCTATAATCAACTGATTATATGGGAGAGGGAACAGCAAATAAGACTCCAATGTAAGAGACTGGAGCAATGAGAGGAATCAACAAAAGACACCGAAAATATGCAGCCAGTGAGGCAGGAAGATAACAAAAGTCTGGTATCCTGAAATCCAATAAAAAACAAGTTTCAACAGAAGGTCAAGTGAGATGTAAGATAGAAAACTGACAGTGGATTTAGCAATGGCAGTCACTGGTGATCCTGACAAGCGCAGCTTCACTAGAATGATGGGATCAAGAGCCTGAGTGGATAGATTTAACAGAAAACGGAGAGAGAAGAATGAGGCAGCAAATACAGAAACCTCTTTGAAGCGATTCTGCTCTAGAAGAGGAACAGAGAGCAGTAACTAAAGGAAAATGGGATCGAGAGTTTTGTTTCTTAAGCTGAAAGAAATAACAGCATGGTCGTTATGATTCAGTAAAGGAAAAATACAAGAATAACAACATTTTAAAAGATGACACAGCATGTAACAGTGCCTACGTGATACGTAGCATACCAAAGGTGCTAAGCCATTCATAGAAGAGAAATGAGAGTCAGAGTGGAAACACTGAACAGGCACTATGTATCCGACAGTATTCTAAGGATTTTACATGGATTAATTCTTTTAATCCTTACAACAACCTTGAAGAAGGGCCTCTTACCATCACCATTTTATCCTCAGATGAGGATACTGAGGGATATGTGGGTTTAGATAACTCAATGATGGGTACACAGCTAATAAGGGTTTTGATTTTGAACATGGGTGTCTGGTCCAGAGTCACCATGACTCACACACACACACATACACCCCACACAGACTTTGCTGCTTTGGAGTCATGATCTCACTCCAGGTGGGGATGGTCATGTTTTATATCTGGTATGTACCCGAGAAATCTATTTATGCTATAAATTAGCAAACCCAACACATTCAGAGTCATAGAGTGAATGGTTTTAGAGTGTGAACTGCCTGTCCTACATCTGGAAGCACTTGGTATTAAATAATATTAGTTACACATTGACACCATAAGGCTTTAAGAGAACCATGTTAACAAAAAGCACTAAAATAAGGGAATGAGTTTTTTTTTTTTTTTTAATGTTGTTTTGTTCTTCTGCTTAGGGAAAATCTGGGAAATACAGAAAGTGATCCCCTGTAATAAAACTACCTTGACATAACTGTTGATAATATATCTGGGATATTTTCTTTATTTACATGAACATACATGATTACATATAAAATAAAAATAATTGAGATTATACTATGCAGTTCATCTTTGAAAATCTTTTGCCAATTAACATTAGATTAGAAATAGCTTTTCATGTTCTTCCAAAATGTCATTTTTAAGGGCTGCATAAAATTTTATATGGTATATGCACCAACATTTATTGTACCAAAACATTTCCAATTATTCCCCACTATGAACAACGAGATGAATCACTCCATACACAAATCTCTATCTCACTATTTTCGTAGGGAAATTTCCCAGGCTGAGTTAAAGGGTAAATCTTAAGACTCTTAATATACACTGCCAAACTGCTTTTCAGCAAAGCTATTCAAAAGTAATACTACTACCAGCAGTGTGCTAGATACTATTTTTCTCAAATTGCTGCCAACTTGACAAACAAAAGATGCATTTCAGTTTCTTTGATTATCCTAGGCTAAACACCATTTTCATATGCTTATTAGCCATTTATATTTCTTTTATGAACCACCTACTCATGTCCTTTGTTCATTATTCTATCAAAATGTTTATTTTTAAGATTTCTAAGAGCTCATTAATATTACATTAAGAATATTAACCTTTTTTTGCCCACATACAAATATTTTCATGTCAATATCTTTTAATTTTGTTTTTTGACAATGTGATATGCAAACATTCAAAATTTCTATGTAGTCAAGTCTAGATAGCTTTTCCTGTACTTCTTCCACTGCTTCTTGTTTAGCAGAAATTTTCTAGATGAAATTCAAGATCTTGGCTGGGCACGGTGGCTCAAGCCTGTAATCCCAGCACTTTGGGAGGCCGAGGCGGGCGAATCACAAGGTCAGGAGATCGAGACCATCCTAGCTAACACGGTGAAACCTCGTCTCTACCAAAAAATACAAAAAACTAGCCGGGCGAGGGGGCGGGCGCCTGTAGTCCCAGCTACTCGGGAGGCTGAGGCAGGAGAATGGCGTGAACCCGGGAGGCAGAGCTTGCAGTGAGCTGAGATCTGGCCAGTGCACTCTAGCCTGGGCGACAGAGCGAGACTCCGTCTCAAAAAAAAAAAAAAAAAAAAAAAAAAAAAAAATTCAAGATCTCAATCAAAACTTACTAAAAAAATTAAAATGAACAAAAGTTAGCATCCTATAAGGTTCATTTTAAAGCCCTTTCAGGATCTTCAAGAGAAGATACTATCCATGGGGAACAAAACACTTACTTAGTACCAACCATATGCAAGACTCTGTTCTAGGCATTTTCTGCATTTTCTAATTTAATCCTCATTTTATCAATTCAATTTTATAAATGAGAAAAACTAAACAAATCAGAGAGGTTAAATAGTGATCTACCAGAAAAAAATCTCAGAGCTACTCTTAAAGAGAGACTATTTAAATTCACCTAGACACTCAAATTAGCGACTTACCTCCTCGTCGATTTTGTCCTCTAGGGCATCAATATGACGTTCTTTAAGAAATCGCTGTGTTTTTTCCAACTGGTATTTCACTAGTTCCTCAATGGCATCTTTCTCCTCCTTGTCCACAAATTCTTGTACTGCTTCACCCATCCCTCTTTCTGTTAGTAGTGAGAGCTGCACATTCTATAAGATACAAATCACTGGATGCAGAAATAGTATTTATTCTTTACAAAATAATTATAGATGAGCAAGGAAAATTACCAAGTATGTTACCAGAGAAAAACTATAGTGAACAGTTGTAGTTAAGCCTACTAATATCAGGAACCAGAAAAAGCAAAGTCAAAACCAGAAAAGGGAGAGGAGTATAGGACAGGTGAAATGTAGAGGCCTGATGGCTAGGATATGGAGTTCAAAAATGGCAGCTATGATTAATAGAGATGAAATTAACTAGTGTGGTAGGCAAAATAAGAGCCCCCTAAAGATGTACACATCTTAAACTCTGGGAACTGTGAATACATGGCAAAGGGGAATAAAGGTTACTAATCAGCTATCTGTAAAATAGGGAGATTATCAGAGACTATCCAGGTGGGCCCAGTGTAATCATAAGGGTCCTGAAAAGCAGAAGAGCGAGGCAGATGGGAGCTGGAAGGAAAAATAACTCTGGGGAAATGGTTAGAGAGATACAACATTGCAGGATTTGAAGATAAAAGGGGATCAAGGCCGGGCGCGGTGGCTCAAGCCTGTAATCCCAGCACTTTGGGAGGCCAAGACGGGCGGATCACGAGGTCAGGAGTTCGAGATCATCCTGGCTAACACGGTGAAACCCCGTCTCTACTAAAAAATACAAAAAGCTAGCTGGGCGAGGTGGCTGGCGCCTGTAGTCCCAGCTACTCGGGAGGCTGAGGCAGGAGAATGGCGTAAACCCGGGAGGCAGAGCTTGCAGTGAGCTGAGATCCAGCCACTGCACTCCAGCCTGGGTGACAGAGTGAGACTCTGTCTCAAAAAAAAAAAGGGGGGGGGGGATCAAGAGCCAAGGAACATAGTGGGCACCTCTAGAAGCTGGAAAAGGTAAGGAAATGGATTCTCTCTTAGAGCCTCCAAAAAGGAAGACAGCCATGCCAAAACCTTGATTTCAGTTCTGTGTAAGATTTCTGACCTACACGACTGTAAGATAATAAATTCGTGTTGTTTTAAATCACTAAGTTTGTGGAAATTTGTTTCAGCACCAATAGGAAACTAATACAACCGGAGGATCTTAGAGTGGCATATACTCATGACAGTAAGTTTCAGTGGCTTCACCATGACGTGGCTGTCTTTGTTTGTAGAATAATTCTGAAATTACATCCAAATGTGAGAAAACTAAATCTGGATTGAGATCTTTGCAATAGAGATAATAATTAACATTAATTAAACACTGATTTTCTTTGATGTACAGCAACTACAAATGAATGTAAATGTCACCCTGAGTTTCACTTAAGAATGTCCCTGATTTAAGTTAAAATTATTCATTTAGTTTAATAATTGCAACAGAGATACAAAGAAAGAGAATAACAATATCAATAATAACAGCTATATTAATAACAGTATTAATAACTAACATTGGCCGGGTGCGGTGGCTCAAGCCTGTAATCCCAGCACTTTGGGAGGCCGAGACGGGCGGATCACGAGGTCAGGAGATCGAGACCATCCTGGCTAACACGGTGAAACCCCGTCTCTACTAAAAAATACAAAAAACTAGCCAGGCGAGGTGGCAGGCGCCTGTAGTCCCAGCTACTCGGGAGGCTGAGGCAGGAGAATGGTGTGAACCCGGGAGGCGGAGCTGGCCGTGAGCTGAGATCCGGCCACTGCACTCCAGCCTGGGCGACAGAGCGAGACTCTGTCTCAAAAAAAAAAAAAAGAAAAATAACTAACATTAACCACTAATTATCCCTGCTGTGTGGCAACTGCAACTGAATGTAATTAACTGTCTCCCTACTTCATAGAAACATTCTGAGGATTCATTTTGTTTAAACTATCAACTAAACATATCCTAAATTAAAATCTGTACTATAGGGTAGCCATTATTCAAAATGTGAACTGTAAGAAATTACCTTCTCTGCAGTTTGAAAATACTGTTTTACAAGATCTTCTACCCTTAAAGTTGTTCCTTCTGAAGGTTTTGTGATAAGTTTCCCAAAGTTTATCTCTTCTCCTAGAAAAAAAGAAGTATATCAAAAAATAGCTTCTATCATAATGTTAAAGTGCCCATACTCATTGCAAGTTGTCAGTGGAGAAGGTAAGGCCAAACTTTATCAACTGCCAGCTTGCTGAACATGGTAAATTCTGAGGCTAAACAAGCCATTTTTGTTAATAGCCACGGTCTTCTCCCCACAGTCAGTATTTCTTGTCCATACCTCCAGGATAGGTGTCTTGTAGCTGTTCTCACTGGGTGAAGCACCCATTCAGGAAGTAATAACATCAAAAATACTTTCATAATAATCCTAAGATGTTATTTGCCTTTTTGCCATCTGCCATCATTGCTACACTGATGATGCAAAAAGCAATCGCGGGTACTGCTGGTGCCTTGTGATGGGTCGAGATAGTAGCATAAAGCTCTACTATGAATAGTAGACACGACCATGTACTCATAGCTCAATACACAGCACCACTTTCACTTAAGAATGTCTCTGATTTAACAGCTAAAATTATTAATTTAATTAAATCTCAGCCCTTGAGCACATATCTTTTTAACATCCTGTGAGACAAGGGGAAGTATGTTTAATGCACTTCTGCTGCATTACTAAGCAAGATGATTGTCTCAAAAACAGTAGGCACAGACTAGAAAGAGCACTCGGTAGGAAGTTAGGAAGCACAGAGTCCAGTATTTGCTCTGTCAATAACCCTTGTCAGGTAAATGCATTTTAAATGTCTACATGTAAAAACACAGGATCCCTGCCCATAAGAAAAATGACTATAATACAAGGTGGTAAGTGCTCTCAAGAATATAACACATAGAGAAAAAAGCAATTAATTCTTTTCAAAGAAGGCAGAAAATCATGCATAGGTATCAAATGCAGCTGTCATTTGAATCAACACATCCTTCTAATCTATGTACAGTTTATTTGTTTTGGTTATTATTAGGATTGTTTCCTGTGTCTATAAATCTGCTTATTCTTTCTATCATGTTATAAACAAAGAAACAACAACAGACCTCTTAAAAAAAAAAAACAGTTTTCAGAGAAAGTCTTCCATTTCTTTTTTGATATCCACAGGTTTAAAAATGATGAGTATCTAGCCCTTTCCTAGCCAAGGGAAGCGGTGACAGACGGTACCTGGAAAATCGGGACACTTCCACCCTAATACTGTACTTTTCCAACTGTCTTAGCAAATGGCACACCAGGAAATTATATCCCGCGCCTAGCTCTGCTGCTCCCACGCCCACAGCCTTGCTCACTGCTAGTACAGTGGGCTGGGGGAGGAGCGTCCACCACTGCTGAGGCTTGAGTAGGTAAACAAAGCAGCCTGGAAGCTCGAACTGGGTGGAACCCACCGCAGCTCAAGGAGGCCTGCCTGCCTCTGTAGACTCCACCTCTAGGGACAGGGCATAGCTTAACAAAAGACAGGAGAAACTTCTGCAGACTTCAAAGTCCCTGTCTGACAGCTCTGAAGAGAGCAGTGGTTCCTCCAGCATGGAGTCTGCGCTCCGAGAATGGACAGACTGCCTCCTCAAGTGGGTCCCTGACCCCCGTGTAGCCTAACGTGAGACACCCGCCAGTAGGAGCCCATTGACACGTCATACATCTGGGTGCCCCTCCGAGATGAAGTTTCCAGAGGAAGGATCAGGCAGCAACATTTGCTGTTCTGCAGTATTCACTGTACTGCAGCCTCTGCTGGTGATACCCAGGCAAACAGGGTCTGGAGTGAACCTCCAACAAACTCCACAGACCTGCAAGTGACTGCTAGAAGGAAAACTAACAAACAGAAATGAATAGTATCAACATCAACAAAAAGGACATCCACACCAAAACACATCTGTAGGTCACCATCATCAAAGACCAAAGGTACACAAAACCACAAAGATGGGGAGAAACCAGAGCAGAAAAGCTGAAAGTTCTAAAAATCAGAGCGCCTCTTCTCCTCCAAAGGATCACAGCTCCTTGCCAGCAACGGAACAAAGCAAGACAGAGAATGATTTTGACGAGTTGACAGAAGTAGGCTTCAGGTCGTTAATAACACACTTCTCCGAGCTAAAGGAGGATGTTCAAACCCATCGCAAGGAAGCTAAAAACCTTGAAAAAAGATTAGATGAATGGTTAACTAGAATAAACAGCGTAGAGAAAAATTTAAATGACCTGATGGAGCTGAAAACCATGGCACGAGAACTATGTGACACATGTGCAAGCTTCAGTAGCAGATTTGATCAAGTGGAAGAAAGGGTATCAGTGATATATATGCACCTGATACAGGAGCACCTAGATTCATAAGACAAGTCCTTAGAGACCTACAAAGAGACTTAGACTCCCACACAATAATAATGGGAGACTTTAACACCCCACTGTCAACATTAGACACATCAACGAGACAGAAAGATAACAAGGATATCCTGGATGTGAACTCAGCTCTGTACCAAGCAGACCTAATAGACATCTACGGAACTCTCCACCACAAATCAACAGAATATACATTCTTCTCAGCACCACATCACACTTATTCCAAAATTGATCACATAGTTGGAAATAAAGCACTCCTCAGCAAATGTAAAAGAAGAGAAATCACAACAAACTGTCTCTGAGACCACAGTGCAATCCAACTAGAACTCAGGATTAAGAAACTCACTCAAAACCGCTCAACTACATGGAAACTGAACAACCTGCTCCTGAATGACTATGGGTAAATAACGAAATGAAGGCAGAAATAAAGATATTCTTTGAAATCAATGAGAAGAAAGACACAACATATCAGAATCTCTGGGACACATTTAAAGCAGTTCGTAGAGGGAAATTTATAGCACTAAATGCCCGTAAGAGAAGGCAGGAAAGATCTAAAATCAACAACCTAACATCACAATTAAAAGAACTAGAGAAGCAAGAGCAAACATATTCAAAAGTCAGCAGAAGGCAAGAAATAACTAAGATCAGAGCAGAACTGAAGGAGATAGAAACACAAAAAACCCTTCAAAAAAATCAATGAATCCAGGAGCTGGTTTTTTAAAAAGATCAACAAACTTGATAGACCATTAGCAAGACTAATAAAGAAGAAAAGAGAGAAGAATCAAATAGATGCAATAAAAAATGATAAAGGGGATATCACCACCGATTACACAGAAATAGAAACTACCATCAGAGAATACTATAAACACCTCTACGCAAATAAACTAGAAAATCTACAAGAAATGGATAAATTCCTGGACACATACACCCTCCCAAAACTAAACCAGGAAGAAGTTGAATCTCCGAATAGACCAGTAACAGGCTCTGAAATTGAGGCAATAATTAATAGCCTACCAACCAAAAAAAGTCCAGGACCAGAGGGATTCACAGCTGAAGGCTACCACAGGTACAAAGAGGAG
The DNA here is from genome assembly GCF_007565055.1 of Rhinopithecus roxellana. NCBI lineage: Eukaryota > Metazoa > Chordata > Mammalia > Primates > Cercopithecidae > Rhinopithecus > Rhinopithecus roxellana. The sequence goes on from NC_044563.1 coordinate 31,642,634, forward strand.
CTGGTACCACTCCTTCTGAAACTATTCCAATCAACAGAAAAAGAGGGAATCCTCCCTACCTCATTTTATGAGGCCAGCATCATCCTGATACCAAAGCCTGGCAGAGACACAACAAAAAAAGGGAATTTCAGACCAATATTCCTGATGAACATTGATGCAAAAATCCTCAGTAAAATACTGGCAAACCAAATGCAGCAGCACATCAAAAAACTTATCCACCAAGATCAACTTGGCTTCATCCCTGGGATGCAAGGCTGGTTCAACATACGCAAAGCAATAAACGTAATCCATCATATAAACAGAACCAAAGACAAAAACTACATGATTATCTCAATACACGCAGAAAAGGCCTTTGACAAAATTCATCAGCCCTTCATGCTAAAAACTCTCAATAAACTAGGTATTGATGGGATGTATCTCAAAATAATAAGAGCTATTTATGGCAAACCCACAGCCAATATCATACTAAATGGACAAAAACTGGAAGAATTCCCTTTGAAACCTGGCACAAGACAGGGATGCCCTCTCTTACCACTCCTATTCAACATAGTGTTGGAAGTTTTGGCCAGGGCAATCAGGCAGGAGAAAGAAATAAAGGGTATTCAATTAGAAAGAGAGGAAGTCAAATTGTCCCTGTTTGCAGATGACATGATTGTATATTTAGAAAATCCCATCATCTCAGCCCAAAATCTCCTTAAGCCAGTAAGTAACTTCAGCAAAGTCTCAGGATACAAAATCCACGTGCAGACCAGGTGCAGTGGCTCACGCCTGTAATCCCAGCACTTTGGGAGGCCGAGGTGGGCAGATCACAAAGTCAGGAGATCGAGACCATCCTGGATAACACCGTGAAACCCCGTCCCCACTAAAAACACAAAAAATTAGCCGGATGTGGTGATGGGTGCCTGTAGTCCCAGCTACTAGGTAGGCTGAGGCAGGAGAATGGTGTGAACCCGGGAGGAGGAGCTTGCAGTGAGCCAAGCCCCCACCACTGTACTCTAGCCTGGATGACAGAGCCAGACTGTCTCAAAAAAAAAAAACAAATAAAAATAAAAACAAAATCAATGTGCAAAAATCACAGCATTCCTACACAATAACAGACAGAGTCAAATCATAAGTGAACTCCCATTCACAATTGCTACAAAAAGAATAAAATACCTAGGAATACAACTTACAAGGGATGTGAAGGACCTCTTCGAGGAGAACTACAAACTACTGCTCAACGAAATAAAAGAGGACGCAAACAAATGGAAGAACATTCCATGCTCATGGATAGGAAGAATCAATATTGTGAAAATGGCCATACTGCCAAAGGTAATTTATAGATTCAGTGCCATCCCCATCAAGCTACCAATGACTTTTTCACGGAATTGGAAAAAACTACTTTAAAGTTCATATGGAACCAAAAAAGAGCCCGCATTGCCAAGACAATCCTAAGCAAAAAGAATAAAGCTGGAGGCATCACACTACCTGACTTCAAACTATACCTCAGGGCTACGGTAACCAAAACAGCATGGTACTGGTACCAAAACAGAGATACAGACCAAGGGAACAGAACAGAGCCCTCAGAAATAATACCACACATCGACAACCATCTGATCTTTGACAAACCTGACAAAAACAAGTAATGGGGAAAGGATTCTCTGTTTAATAAATGGTGCTGGGAAAACCGGCTAGATAGATGTAGAAAGCTGAAACTGTATCCCTTCCTTATACCTTATACAAAAATTAATTCAAGATGGATTAAAGACTTAAATGTTAGACCTAAAACCATAAAAACCCTAGAAGAAAACCTAGGCAATACCATTCAGAACATAGGCATGAGCAAAGACTTCATGACTAAAACACCAAAAGCAATGGCAACAAAAGCCAAAATTGACAAATGGAATCTAATTAAACTAAAGAGCTTCTGCACAGCAAAAGAAACTACCATCAGAGTGAACAGGCAACCTACAGAATGGGAGAAAATTTTTTAATCTACCCATCTGACAAAGGGCTAATATCCAGAATCTACAAAGAACTTAAACAAATTTACAAGAAAAAATTTTAAAAACTCCATCAAAAAGTGGGTGAAGGATATGAACAGACACTTCTCAAAAGAGGACATTTATGCAGCCAAAAGACACATGAAAAAATGCTTATCATCACTGGCAATTTATGCAGCCAACAGACACATGAAAAAAGTGCTCATTATCACTGGCCATCAGAGAAATGCAAATCAAAACCACAATGTGATACCATTTCACACCAGTTAGAACGGCGATCATTAAAAAGTCAGGAAACAACAGGTGCTGGAGACGATGTGGAGAAACAGGAACACTTTTACACTGTTGGTGGGACTGTAAACTAGTTCAACCATTGTGGAAGATAGTGGGTGATTCCTTAAGGATCTAGACCTAGAAATACCATTTGACCCAGTCATCCCATTACTGGGTATATACCCAAAGGATTATAAATCATGCTGCTATAAAGACACATGCACATGTATGTTTACTGTGGCACTATTCACAATAGCAAAGACTTGGAACTCACCCAAATGTCCATCAATGATAGACTGGATTAAGAACATGTGGCACATATACACCATGGAATACTATGCAGCCATAAAAAAGGATGAGTTCATGTCCTTTGTAGGGACATGGATGAAGGTGGAAACCATCATTCTGAGCAAACTATTGCAAGGACAGAAAATCAAACACTGCATGTTCTCACTCATAGGTGGGAATTGAACAATGAGAACACTGGACACAGGGTGGGGAACATCACACACCGGGGCCTGTCGTGGGGTTGGGGGAGCAGGGAGGGATAGCATTCAGAGAAATACCTAATGTAAACAACGAGTTCATGGGTGCAGCACACCAACATGGCACAAGTATACATATGTAACAAACCTGCACATTGTGCACATGCACCCTAGAACTTAAAGTACAATAATAAAAAAAAGATTGCTATCTAATTTTCAGAAGACAAGAGAATTATTCCAACTGTCAATTTAAGACATTACAATCATATTAAAACATCTTCCATTATTGTGATATAGATTTTCCTAAAGATTCATTCACAAATCCTATAAGAAAATTTTTTTAACTTGTAAAAATAACTAGCTTACCTGTTTTTTCCTTTTGTTCTCTATGCCTGAAAAAATGGATAATGTCTTTTGGATTAGCTACCCGATCCACAAATTTCTGGCTAAAGCGAAGAACACTGAAAGGTTCAAAACCTCCACTATAGTCCACCTGAAAACACAGAATAATCTATGAAGGCTAGGAAACAACAATTTGCCAATTTTAAAAAAACATACTAATCCTTCAGTATTCAGTGTTTATGCTTGATACTTTCAAATTTATGAATTAATTTTCTACAGTAGCTCATGATGGAGCTATATCATTTATCCTACTGAGAAACTAATGTCTGAAAGGTTTATAAGCATAAGCAAAATACTTTGTTCGACAGAATCAAGGTATTGCAATAATTTCCACAATGCAGAATGATTACATCTCTCCCTGACAACACTAATAGTCTAGGTACCTACCGGGCAAACCATCTGAAAAGGAGACAGAATTTCTAAACAATTTTCTGAGCTTTTAAAACAAACAAACAAACACACACCAAAATAAAATACTAGCCCTAGATACATTAGTAAATTGGTCTATCATCTTAGAGATGTGCCTCACGGGAACGATGAATGCTAGGAAAATCCAGGTAATAAAGAATCAAATCTGTGAGCCTTGAGAAATGACTACCTCCAAAACATGGTATCTCACTGAAACTGAGAACTTCTCTCAAGGTAGGCTCTTTCTACAGAAGTCTGTAGTAGTCAACAGACCTTTACAAAGACAAATATCACCTTTCTTTCTCAGAGATACGTTCTCCTAAACTAGCTGTTCCCAAAGCATGCTCTGGGGACCAGCACTGCACCACCTCACAGCTTATTCAGACTGCTCCCTAACTGAAGTGCTCCTGCTTTCACCCATCATCAGTATTGCTAAGGTTTTTTGTTCATTTATTTGATATTTGTGTATTATGTCTCTCTTCACATCTCTACCTCCTGTAAGCTCAACAAATTCAAAACCTCATCTGTTTTATCATCCCTATATCCTGTAGCATCCATAATAGCAGGTACTCAACAGGATTTAGTCAATGAATTCATGAATGTCTTTTAGTCAGTACAATGCAGTTTTGTAATATTACTTATAAGACAGTATGTGCTGTTTTATGAATGAATTCGTAATTTACTGTGCTTAGGAAAAGAAATGCCAATTTTCTATTAAAGTCTGGTTAGTTCTAACGCTGTTAGGCAGACACAGATGAGAAAATTGGGATCGTCTGCCATAATGAAGAGAACTGTGTGATTCCCTTAAAGTAATTATTTTTATATGACCCAGACCATCTCTTCTTTTTTTTTTTTTTTTTTTTTTTTTTGAGATGGAGTCTCACTCTGTCACCCATGCTGGAGCGCAGTGGCACAATCTCAGCTTCCTGCAACCTCTAACCTTTGCCTCCCAGGTTCAAGTGATTCTCATGCTTCAGCCTCCCAAGTAGTTGGGATTACAGGCACGCGCCACCATACCTGGCTAATTTTTATATTTTAAGTAGAGACGGGGTTTCGCCATGTTGCTCAGGCTGGTCTTGAACTCCTGACCTCAGATGATTCGGCCACCTCGGCCTCCCACAGTGCTGGGATTACAGGCATGAGCCACCATGCCCACCCTTACCCAGATCATCTCTACAGCTACCATGTTATAAAAAAGAAAATACTAAATGCTAAAGCTATTAGGTCTCCCCTTCAAACTCCTCATTTATAAATGTTTGGTCATTAACAAATTTTATTGGATTTCCTCAATGTTCTAGGTATGCTGTTCAGGGCCAGGGATACAACCATAAATAAATACAATCCTGGCTGCCAAGAAATTCACAAACTGACTGGGAAGACAAACATGTAAACAGATCATTGGAAGCAGAATGTGAGTGAGTGGTGCTATAAGAGGTATGAACAAAGTTGAATGAGGACACAAAGGAAGAAGCATGTTCTCTGCGGGGAGGTCCAGAAAGGCTTCTTTGAAGAGGGAAGCTTTAGGTGAGTGCTGAAGAAGATATAGAGAAAGGAGGAGGGAAGTGTGTCTCATGCAGCAGGATCAACATGGACAACGGTTCCGGTGAAATAAACTCCACTGCGCCCAGGGAACAGTAGCTTTTGGTCCGCTGAGACTTGAGCTTTGGATGTAATGGAAGGAAAAGGAGGAGCTGAAATGTTTGGTTTAGATCAGATCATGTAGACCCCTGAATGCTAACCTAAAAAATTTAGACTTTTTCCTGTTAGTGCTAGGGAACAATTAAGTTATTTTTAGCAGAAAAGACATGCAAAACTGTGTTTTACAAAGATCATTTTGGCATTAGTTTGGAGACAGAAGGAAACTGGAGGCAGAGTCCTGGTAGGAGGCTGCAGCAATAGGCCAGAAAGTGTTAATAAGGGCTTCACTATGCCAGCGACGGTGGGATAAAGAAACGGGACCAGATTACCTACCGTGCACCAGACACTACTTAATCCATTTAGATCTCATAAATCTATGAAGCGTTAGGTTGGTGCAGAAGTAATTGCAGTTTTTGCCATTACTTTCAATGACAAAATCCGCAAATACTTTTGCACCAACCTAATACAAACCAAGGGATAAGAGATGCAGTTGCTCAAGGTCATACAACTAGTGGCTGGGCCAAAATGAGGCTCAGGAAGTCTGGCTCTAGACTATACTCCTTACCTCCACAGTCTACATCCCAGGACATCTCAAATTTTAATGAACCTATACATATGTTGGAGATTTTTGTTAAAATACAGTGGGTTCTGATGCAGGGTCTGAGACTCTGCATTTTTAACAATTTCCCAGGTGACAACAACATTGCTGGTTTAAAGACTACACTCCTCGGTACCAGGCCTCAGGGGACTCCCGGAGATATAGAACAACAAGGAGGTCTACGTGAAGATTTTGAAGTCATCACTCTATTGGTGGTCATTAAAGCTGTATGCCTACACTGAAAAGACAGCTAACTATGAGATGGGAGGGATACAGATAACTCAGAGAATGCCCAAAGGTAATTCAGCAGGATGAGACATGATCTATTGGATTTAACAATTAAAGGTCATCTTTTCCACTGGATATGGTGAAGTCAGAGCCTTGGTTATAGTGAACTGAAGAAGAGAAAGTTAGATGAGAGATATAAGTCATATACTTTTGCTTTGAAAGAGTAAGTAACATGGGGTAGGAGTTAGGAAAAGGGAAAAGCATAGTGGTAAAGAACAGGTCTGTTGTTGTTTCTTTGTTTATAACACGATAGAAAGGATAAGCAGATTTATAGGCACAGGAAAGAATCCTAATAATAACCAAAATAAATAAACTGTACATAGATTAGAAGGATGCGTTATGGGGAAAAAAAATAAGAAGAAAATAGGAAGCAGAAGAAAGTGAGTGAAATCAGGAGCACTGATTTCACTCAATGGAAGTGGGAAGTGTCTTCCCACTCTCCTGATTTCACTCAGGAGAGAAGGTAGGGGCTGCAATCTTGATGGTAGGGCCTCAGTGAGGTGACACGGAAGCAGACTAAAGGGAGATAAGAGCACATGCCACATGCCCAAGAAACTGCGAGAAGGCCAAGGTGTCTGGAATGAAGTGAGTAGAGGAGGTAGTTAAAGATGAAGTCAGAAAGCTCAGCCAATCTATTAAATATAACAACAAATTATTTAGAAAATGAGAAAAGTAAGTTACCAAACCTATCACTTAAACTGTGATTAACTCAAATCCTTATACCTTTGTTTTTGCCTCCAATGGTGATTGCTCTTCTGATTACTATGAGCACTCTCCTCACTACTTTTCAAAGAAACCATGTAAACTGTACATTACTATGCTTTGAAAATTAATAATATTCAATCTGTATAAATAGGACTTACTCGCAGTCGTACAAGAGGCTTCTCTGGCTGGCGAGAATTACCCAGACGTTCCCGTTCAGCATTTTCAAGCATTTCTTCAATCTCAAAATTTTTAAAAAGATTAAAAAATAAAGTAGTAAATTGAGTTTAGCTTGGTTGAATAGCAGCTTATTACCACAGGAATTTTCCTGAACTACATAATTATCTTTATTTCCCAGGTCATTTATGACACCTTTTCAAATATACCTTCTTGTAATGCTCCTTTAATACTATTCCTTAATGTTTTACTTTCGTGAAAGTTCTTTATAATTTTTCAATCTCTAAAGTAATTCTTTTAGAATAAAATTTAAAATATTACTACTCATGTTTCAATTTTCTACTCATGTTTCAATAAGGCTTTCCTCATCTTACCAACTTAAAACCAAGTAAGTCTAGTTTTTGCAGTCATATGATCCATGGGAGACTCACCAGAAGATTTAGGGATCTATAAGCAAGGACTTTGGATTATTTATCTTGGAAGAGTTCAAGGTAAAAGAAAATAAGACTGATGTTTTCAAATATTGGACTTGTCTCATACTCTGAGAGGACAAGATTATAACATTTTAGACTTGAAAGAGATCTGAAGACAAAAGCACTTGTTCTATATTGTTCTTAAGGGGAAAACCAAGTTACAAGGAGACAGTATTAGATTATTTTCATAAATGGTTGTGTGCATAGTGATTAGATATCTTCAGATGGCCAACTTCATAGTTGAACAATTCCAGTTCTCAGAAAGTTCTTGTGTTGGAACAAAAACTGCCTTCTTATAACTTGGTTCTGATCTCAAGAACAATACAGAACAAGTGTTTTTGTACTCAGATTTCTTTCACATCTAAGATTTTATAATCTTGTCCTTTAAACTGTCTGTAATAATGAAGTCCAACAGAACTTTCTGCAATTTTTTTATATGTGCATATTCAATTTTTTATATGTGCATTTTCAATACGGCTGCCAAAACCACATGTGGAAATAGACTACTTGAAATGTGGCTAGTACAAGTGAGAAACTGAATTTTAAATTTAAATGTAATTAATTATATATAAACAGCCACATGTGCTAGTGACTACCATATCAGAGAGCACATAGAAAATCTATAAGAACATGATCTCCTAGGTCAATTATTTCAATCCAACAAGCATTTATAGAGCATCTTTTTGCCAGGTACTAGGACAAGTGCTGAGACAGAAAAGTAACACATGGGCCCTGTTCTCAAAGAGTTCAGAAGAGACTCACATGCTTATAAATAATAATATAATACAACTTAACTAAGTACAATAATAGAAAGGTACATAAAATACAGCGATGACAGAAAGTTATGTGTACACCTGGTGTTTAAAATGAACCTCTATTACTTTAACGTCACCAGCATCTACTTTACTCTCTGGATTCATGTCACCAAAGCCCACAGGATTTAGGTGAAGTTCATACAGTGGACCTCAACCAGAGGTGATTTTGCTTCTCTAAGGACATTTGGCAAGGTCAGTAAACACTGATTGTCACGACCAGTTAGAAGGGGTACTACTGGCATCTAGTGGGTACAAACCAGGGAGAATACTGCTAAACATCCCAGAGTGCACAGAACTGCCTCCCACAATAAAGAATTATTAGTACAAAATGTCAACTAAGCCAAGGTTGAAAAATGCAGGGCTGACTCCAGGGAAGGGCACATGACTCACGCCTGGATCAATCAATGCAAAAGCAAGTAATGCATTTTCTATCTCTTTGCCTTGAGAGATTGGATTTAGGGATGCCAGAATTTTAACCTACATTTGAGCTTCTGGAGTCAATCATCTTGAAACAAGCACACTTTTAGTTACGTGAGCTACACATTGCTCAAAAAGCTGTGACACTGAATGAATTACCCTATCTAAGGTTCAGTTCCTCTAAACTACAGATGGTAGAACCTACTCACATATAGCATTGTTGGCTGCTAGATTAAATGCTGTCAACAGTGCACATCATATACAGTAAATCAGTATCACTGGTCATAATTATTATCATTGTTCCTATATTACATGATTTTTCATGAAAATAAAACATAGTAGGACAGCTGACACAGAGTAAGAACTGAGTGTCAGCAAGTGATGCTAATTAAGCTGTCAACGCACATATTATGAAATGCATTAATCCACCCAACCTTAGTAGTGGCTGAAATTTTCTACAGAGATTTAGGGGTGGCAATATGCATAGAGAGGGAGGTTTGGGACTTGCGTTGCAGCAATAGGATGGACAGCAAACACATTTTTCACATTTTATTTGGGGTAGTTTTCAGGGCGAAAGGGACGCCTAATACAGATTATTAGAAGCTAAGGCTTTTCCCACACATGATAGTCCCTCATTCCTCAATCAAAGTTGCTGCTTGCTTTCAATAAATAAAATGAACAAATCATCAAATCAGGATTAAAAAGGAGAAAAGATTATGTATTATGTTTTTGAAAAGGAAGAAAGAAACTAGGAGAGATATTTAATTAAAGGTTTTTTTAACATCCATTATTCTTCCCTCTCAATGACTTAAAAAAAAAATCTTGGACACGATTAAACACATTCACTGAAGAACAGTGTCCTTACAGGCTTCAGGAGAATGTAATCAACATAAAGGCTTCCCTTTACTCTATTAAATTACTTAATTGAAGGTGAATAATTCTTCAACTAAAGTAGATCTCATTGACTTTATCAAAAAGAATTACCTTCTCCAAACAGAAGCTTTGTATGGCTTGGGTTACTTTAGGATTATCTGGGTTAAAAATATCTGGATGATTAGCCAGAACAATATCCTCCATGAAAAACTGCCGCACTGTGTGAAGAGGAATTTTCTGCATATTCATCTTCCTCCCTTTAATACGCAGCAAACCAACATGTCTGAAATGGAGAGAAATGAACACCACGTCACAGTGTAAATTTCCTCAAGAAAATGTGCACATGAAAGCTTCCATATTTCTTAGTTTCTACAAAAATGTTTCTTTAATCATACTCTTAAAAATAAATGTTTCTGCTAATATAACCTTAATGTTATCACAGGAAAAGATGGTAGACATTTTCCTTCCCCAGAGTAAAATCAACTCATCCATTATTATTCCTGTCTGGTCAGTCTTATAAGGAAAGATAGACATATTAAGTATAATAAAATAATATCAGGACTATGATGGTAGCATATGTAGACTATAGTATTACATCTATATACCTATGTATATGTACATACATGTACACATATAGACAAAATGATTTTGCAGTGGACTCATGAAGAAAAAAAACCAATGAACATAGATTCTACTACCATATTCCTTAACCCTATTATAACAATCAGAACAAGTGATAAAGCCCACGATAAAAATTGAGTTTAATCACTGTTAACTACTTCTTAAAATCACATCATTCCCCCAAAAATGTTTTAAAAATGAGATATATGATATTGTACTTATAATCCAAAAATTTTCAATTAATTGGTTTTAGGAGAATTTTTTATAAATGAACTTTATGAAATTGGTAATCATCAACCTAAAGCATCTAACTTGAAATATGATAAAAATGTGCATCTTGAATTTGCCTAATGAGCAGCAAAATAACACCAATTGGATGCTCTCTTTTTGAAAATGGCTTAAAATCTGGAAAAACAATAAGACTACATAGGAGGATCAATTTTCAAAAATAAATCTATCATATAAATTACAATACTGCCAGTTAGCGGTAACCTTAACATAGGCCTTAAACCTATCAGATGATTAGTTATTATAGCAAAGATTTCTTAAAAATTGGCTCAAAATATATAACAATCACTCACTTCTTTACAGCTTCTCCTGGGGAAAGAGAAGTAACCACTGAGCTTCCCGGTTGTGAGATATAAAACAGCTGTTGTTCATTTTTGGTTGGAGCTATTTTACACTCATGTTCATGGCCCCAAATAACAAGATCAATGAAGTCATCCAAAAATTGTTCTGGAATGAAGTTAGTACTTCCGTGTTTACTCCTGTATCAAGATTTTGAAAAATACAAATTTGATTAGAAAAATTTCATATTAATGAAGTCTACACAGATCTTTCTTTTTCCATTCACTAAAGATTTTATTGCATCCTTCTATGTACCAGAAAGTGTGCACAGGATTGGGAATGTAAAGATCATCAATACTAATTCCTGACCTTGAGAGCTTTACAAACTTATAGGACACAGACAAGTAGAAACCCTAAAAGAGAAAGCAGTCAATTCTACATTTGGAGGAAGATCATGAAAGGTTTTACATAGGAAGGATTTCCCCTTTGGTCAATCAGAAAAGCATGAACTCTATCAATAGTAGAAATCTATAAATCAGTCTAACTATACACTAGAGAAAACATACAGAAAATGAAAGTAAGTTAAGTATAAATATGTCCAGTAATCTCTTTTTACTAATAAATATAATGGGAGTAAAACTGTCAATCTCACATAAATGCTAAGAGTTTTCAATATCAAATATTAAATAAGTGATTTGCAAACTATGGTCTTATACCTGTATCAGTTATTATTTAAAGATACATGAAATGCAAGGTGAGAGAAGACAAGAAGGAATAGTTTTCCCTAATATTAACTTACATCATTGGAGATTCAAGTAAAAGTGTTCACATACTTTAACCCCGAGCATTCATTTAATCCAACCCAATATTCTTTCATTCACCCAACAAATACTGTTACCCACTGTCTACTTTATGTCAGATGTCCCAGGCTTCTTCCAGATATGGAAGACACAGCAGTGAACAAAGTCCTTGTTCCAGTGTGGGAACAAGCAATACAGGTTGAGTCCCTAATCTGAAAATCCAAACTCCAAAATATTTTAAGCGCCAACATGGCACCACAAATGGTCAATTCCACACATAAATACTTCACACAAACTTTGTTTCATGCACAAAATTATTTTAAAACGTATAAAATTAACTTAAGGCCATGTGTGTAAGATATATAAAAAATGTAAACAAATTTCATATTTAGACTTGGGTTCCATCCCCAACATAAGTGCAAATATTCCAAAATCTGAAAAATCCAAAATCTTAAAACACTTCTGGTCCCAAGCATTTCAGATAAGGGATACTCAATGTGTAATACAATATGTATATGCATGTGTGTATGTATGCACATGCATAACTTGTTAGTGATAGGTGCTATAAAGAAAAATAAAGGGAAAAGTGACGTAGAAGTGGCATACTCCTCTCTACATAGACAGGGTAGTCAGGAAAGTCCTCTCTGACTAGCGTCAAATGAGCACAGAACTGAAATGAAGCATCAATACGCAGAGAAAGAAAGTCCTAAGCAGTAGAAGAGCAGATGGTGCTGAAGTGGGAATGTGTTCAGTGAATTCAAGGAACAGCAAGGAAAACAGAAGGGCTAAGTAGAATAAATGCAGAAAGACAGAAAATAAAATCAAAGAGTACACAGGCTTTTGCATCCAGTAATGTTTTTATGTAAAAAACATACATCTAAGGTATAAGATTATCACAACTACTAAAGAAAAGCAGAATAATTCCCAAATACAAAATGATGCCATTGTGCCTTGAGTGCTGGTTCTTTCCTAGAAGAAGAAGGGAGGATGATGCTGGTAGGCTGACTGTAGTTTGTGACCTAGAAGTGATCACAATATCCTTGTTGAAAGATTTTGCATGACCAAGTCATCTGCAGATTCAGATTCTTTATTCTTTGAAACAAGAGAAAAAAACAGTTGATGTAGAGAAACAAATGGGAAATAAGGCAAAATGCAGAAGGCTCAAGATTCTCACCCAATCTGAGAAAACCTTCTTTTTTTTAAAAATAACTCTTACAAAAGCAGAAGCATCTTAAGAATGCACACGGTGACAAATGAATCTAACAGCATTACCAAAGAATCACATAACCACAGTGAAGGGGGTGGGGAGAAAAGGAGCTAAGTAAGTTTGGAAAATTATGTTTCAATTAGATACAGAAAGGCTAAAGACTAAAATAACTTACATAAACATTGTAACCTAGTTGGGGAAGTTGTTTTGCACAGGGATATGAGTTAGTAATTTTGAAATTACTTTATAATTTCAAATTATACTAGAATTGGAAATATAATTAAACCAGGATTGAAAAAATAAGTAAATATATACATTTATAATATGACCCAGGCTTCTGTTAGACAAAGAAGTCACAAGTAAGGAAAGGGAGAAGACAAAAATGGACCTTGTAGGGCTGGATTAGAATCAGTCTGAACTTATCATTGGTTTTTTAAGCACATATATGGACGTGTATGTATGCATGGGTTACTATACACACATATATCTATTTCCATAACTCTGTTTATTCAGAGTGCTGAGCAAGCCCTGGTAGCAGTAAGCACACCTACCACCCATTTGTGGGTTTCTGAATACCACTCTCCAACAAAAAGAATCACAGAACCTTGGAGAAATGGTTGATTCCGGGGCTAAGTAGGAAAATATCAGGTTGGTGCAAAAGTAATTATGATTTTTGCCATTGTAAGAGCCAAGAGCCTTGAGCATCTTGAGGTACCAAAAAGCTAAGGTCATGCCCCCCAAACAGGTGGGGAGACATTGAAAGGACACAGCGGCCAACATAAAAGAGAATGCAATGGTCAAAGCTGGGACAATCTGAGGAACGGTAGCAACTAAAAAACTGATAGTACTGGATCTTCAAGTCCATAATGACATAAATAAATAAGTAAATAGAGAAGAAGGGACAAATTTTCCTTACAGAGAATTCCATTAATAAATATAGAAAGAATGAAGGAAATCAAAACTTACAATTAAAATACCACAGTATTAATTATTGGAAATAAGAACACCCATGGATGCTAAAATTAGTGGGTAAAAGTTTAAGGTGAAATGGGATATTTGCATAGCTCAAAGTATTTTCCCAAAAATATTTATTAACTGAAAAGTAGAAAATGGAAACTTTACAGGAGAGAAACCTGTTATACATCCCCTTAATCAAATGATGAGGGGGCAATGAGAAAAATCAACATCATATGGTGACTACTCATTCCCCTTACCAATGCTGCCATTCTACCTTTCATTCTTGCTTAAATTCTTAGAATTACTTATGAGTTTTCCTTTTAACTCATCATCCCTACTTTGACATAGTACAAAAAAGTGGTAGACCTGGGAAGCTCCACGGAAGAGAAGGAACAAAACCCAGTGGTGCAAAGTTATATGAAGACCACACATATCTGAACTCTGGCCTGCTCCTCCTTTGAAACTCACAGTTTATTCAAGAACTCACACATAAGGCAACACAAGTCAGCCTCTTAAACCCTTTCTTTTACCGAGTATTTAACATAAGTCTGCATTCACTGAATGGACAGAGTAGTCTGCATTCAATAAATGTGTTCAATAAATATAGTCGGCCCTCTGTATCGGCAGATTCGTGGATTCAACCAAAGATTGAAATATTCAGGAAAAAAACAATAAAAAATAACAATGAAAAATATAAATTTTTAAAGCAATATAGTATAACAACTATTTAAACAGTATTTACATTGTATCAGGTATTACAAGTAATCTAGAGATGATTTAAAGTACACAGGAGGATATATGTAGGTTATATGCAAATGCTATACCACTTTATTCAAGGGATTTCGGCATCCCAGGATTTTAGGTCGTGGACCCAACACCCCCCGTGGATACCAAGGGACAACTGTAATAAATTATATAGTCAGGCCCCAAATCCTTTGAGTTCTTCCCTTACAACTTCTCAGGTGTGTCCCTCCCATTTCTGTTTCATTGCCATCATTGTCACCACCTCATATTTTTACTGCAGTGATCAGCTAATAAATCTTGCTTCTTCAAGTCTGTCTTCTTTTCAATCAATCCTATATCCTGCCAACAGATTAAACTTCTTAAAACTACTAACAAAAGAGAGGTAATCTAGCTATATTTGTATATTGCGGAAGAACACTTGCATATATGCAGCAGGAAACATGTATAAGAATGTTCGTAACAGCAAGATTTATAAAAGCAAAAAACTCCTGTTCACTGACAGGAGGCAAAGCATAACTGTGCACATCAGTAAAAATAAATTACATTTCTAAGCATCAAAATGGATGAATCTCAGTAATGTAATGCTGAAAATAAGTTGGCTGTAAAATATATAGCATAATATGAGTATATATGTGATTAAACAGCAAAAAAAAGCAACGAAATAATTAATTCAAAATTAATAATGCTTCCCTTTGGGATAAGGGGAAGCAGGTGGGATCAGGGAAAAGGAATGGGATAATGGAATGGATAATCCAACAAAAAGATTCTACCTTTTTGTTGAATTGAGGAGTATTCATGGTGTATGCCTTATCCATATGTTGCAAATATTCTTGCAGGTATTAATATATACTAAAGACAATTTCAAAACGAAATCACACAAAGCAAACCTATGTTTTGTCTGATCCTGCACTGACAACATTGAAAGATTAAGGGCATTTCACTGAAATAGGTGAGTTCAGAAACAGATCTGGGAAACCTCAGCACTTGGCTCAAACTTTTTCAGAGAAAACTTTTACCTGTTCTGATGAATCACAAATAAGTTAAACCAAGAGTTCTCATCTTCTTTTGGTCTCAACATTGTTACTTTTTTATTGACAAACATTCGATAGAGCCTTTCATCTGGAATGGATCCTGAAATGGACATTAAATTATTTTTAAATTGTTTTCTTACTTTGGCTTAAAAAATGAATCTATTTTGCTTCTAAATTATATCCTTTTCAAAGTATTTCACTTTACTGTTGGGAGATACATTTGAATTCTGGAATCATTTATAAATGGGTATGTTCCAGGTTCTTTTTTTTTTATCTTTTTTTGTTTTTAATTGAGACAGGGTCTTGCTATGTTGTCTAGGCTGGTCTGAAACTCCTGGGTTCAAGCAATCTTCTCGCCTCAGCCTCCCAAAGTGCTGTGATTACAGGCATAAGCCACCATGCCTGGCTGCTCCAGGGTTTTGTTTTGTTTTTTTCAACAGAGTCTCGCTCTATTGCCCAGGCTGGAGTGCAGTGGTATGATCTCGGCTCACTGCAACCTCCACCTCCTGGGTTCAAGTGATTCTCGTGCCTCAGCCTCCTGAGTTGCTGGGATCGCAGCATGCACCACCACGTCTGGCCAATTTTTGCACTTTTAGTAGAGATGGGGTTTCGCCACGTTGGACAGGCTGGTCTTGAACTCCTGACCTCAAGTGATCCACCTGCCTTGGACTCCCAAAGTGCCGAAATTGCAGGCATGTGCCACCATGCCCGGCCTGTTCCAGGTTCTTGATAAACAGTAGTTAGTTGCATTAAAAAAAATTTTCCATTTCAGGCATATATATGTTCAAAACCAGCAAAATGTAGAATAAAAATGTGAGTTTCCTATGCTTTAATTCTTATTAAAACTTCTAGTAATACTATTTTTCACCATCCCTTTGTTATAAATTATATATTCTTTTGATCTAACATATATATTATAACATGTGCAGAAATAAGTATTAAAAGGGATGATAAAAGTGTATTTAAAAACAATATTCTTATATTGTTTTAAATAAAATATATTGTGCTTTTTAAATAACTCAAAGACTTTCAAACAATTCTCATATTCCATAAGTTCATCTTGGTCTAGTGAAAGAAACTAACAAAACCAAGTCAACAAAATAGTTACAAACATTAAATATTATGAAAGGAGAAAAAGCCAGGATGCTAAGATGGAGAATTAACACTATCGAATTAAAAGGGTGGACAACACTGCTACTTTATATACAGATTAGAGAGGGTCTCAGAAGGAAAGCCAACAATGTAGAAGTCTAGGAGTTAGAAGTGGCCTAGCTCCCAAGGAGAATTCCACAGGAGTGGCCAATGGAATAAATGGCTGAGGTGGAATGCAGAACATGTAACTGGAGACAAAAAAGTCAAGACACACAAAGCCCAAGGCATTAGAAGATTAATCTACTTCAGTGTTGAAACACTGAAAACACTGGCAAAATTGAAGATGGGTAAGTAGTAAAAAGTCTGAGAGAAAAAGCAATGCAGTTTAGCCAGATGGCAGAAGCTTAAAGGGAATAGGGTGTTTGCAGGCAGACAAAGAAGTGGTGGGTGGAGCAAGGAGAACAGTGATTCCCGCTTTTGTCCAAAAGCCCAGGGGTAAGAGAACTGCATGGGACACAGGAACCTCAGGGGTCAGTTGGGCTTCACTGAAGGTTAGAAAGTAGAGACAACATTCAGAGAAGAGATAATAATGAGGAATCTGGTAATTATAAAAAGAGTTCCTAGAGTTTATAATGAAGGCTGGGGGACAGAGAAAGGTGCAGGGTGGAGACAGAGTCTAGTTAAGGAAGGTATAATAGAACAGGATAAGATAAGAGTTTGGGAGAAAATGGATGACTGGAGAGATGTGCTTCCGGTGGTGACTGAGGCATAATGAAATCTGTCCTTAGTGTGAATGGAGGAGGAAAGGCAATTTTCTGGAGATACGATCCCTAATAACACTGCAGTGATTAAAACAACTGTTAATAGCTTTTTTTAGAAAAGTATATTTCACTTCCTGCTGTATCACTTGCTGAATCAGATATAACATCCAGATTTCACTTTCCTTATCTCTAAAATATAAATAACCATGATGCTTTTCTACCTGCCAGAGGTGTTATGAAAGCTGGACAAAATTATAAGCTAGCGGTATTGTACAGTGAAGCATTAGACCTTTCAAAGACTTCCAAGATATCAAAGTGCAGTTTTGCTAATTATTCTATAATTCTAACATTCAGGATTCTACATCTGAGTCTAAAAAAACCCCAAAATAATAAATAGTAACGAAAAGACATTTTCTCACCAAAAATTTTTACCAAAACCATCCATCAGTTTTTTATAGTCACCAATAAATAATAATAAGGTTTGCCCCATTTTTTCCAAACAGATACAAACTTATCTCCAAAATTTCACTTCTCAATTGTTTGAAGAATCATGCATGGACATAAAGAGTAAAATAAAACTATCTTACCTAAACCATATAGCGCAATCTTTGTGCTTCCTTTTTGAAGCAAAACTGGACTAATGTCTATCTTCTCCACGGACATTGAACGTCCAAAGTGATTTACAAATCCAGCACAACTTAAAATGTCCAGGGCGCAAAGTGCATCTGCCTACATAAAATAATTTCAAAGAACGTTAGTGTGTATGTAAAAGTATCTGCATGAATATCATATCACCCGTTAAAAGCATACTCCATATACTACTTACAAAAACAGATGAGGACAGTGTCTTCTCAAAACAAAATTACAACAGTAAAAGTATTTGCTACATTTTTTTGTACTACAAATCACCTACAGCAACTGGAATCACATGCCAAATGCAAGGTTAACATCTCACCAAAACTTAGGATGTCTTGGCCACAAAAAAATAAAAATCAGTCATGAGATAAAAGCTTTGTAATATTAAGCAAACCTCTTAAAGCCTGGGGAAGGAAAAAAGACCATAGATCATCAGCGATTCATAATATTAGTAACCAGATAAAATGAAAAAATACTTTGAGGGTACGATCTCTAGTCTTACCTACATATCAAACAGATAATCTAATTTAAGATTAGATTACCTAACAGATAGTCTAAATTGAGATCAGATTACCTAACAGATAGTCTAAATTGAGATTAGATTACCTAACAGATAGTCTAAATTGAGATTAGATTATCTAACAGATAGTCTAAATTGAGATTAGATTACCTAACAGATAATCTAAATTAAGATAATCTAATTTAGATTTAAAGATGTTCATGAAACAATCATTTCCTAAAAGTGTGATTTTATAAGACAGTTATAAAAACACTGGCAAACTGTAAAGAACTATACAAACGTTAGGTGTTCACTCCTACTCCTGGCTTCTTACTGTTAACATCAGTACTAATGAAATAAAAGCATCGCTCATACACCAATTCTTAGTCCAGATTTTTTAAAAAATCTAAAAAGCAGTATAAAAGTTTGTATGAATGTGAAAAGTCAACTTGACTTTTTAAATCAATTTGACTACTACACACTGAGAAAAAGGGGAGGCATGCTCTCCACAGACAAACTAAACTGATCATTTCCAAAATTCCAACAAACCGTAAGAAAACAATAATTACCCCCGTGGGATCGTCATGATTGCCATGAATACTAAACACTGGAATTGAAATGTTGAGGTTGCCATCTTGATAGTTCACCCATGGAAACCTTAAAAAAAAAAAAGTTATTTAAAATGTCTACAAGGGACAAAAGCTGTTTTCCCTAAGATTCTCCTCCAAAATATTAATGCAATCATAGGCAAACTGCATAATCTACATTGGCATATGATCACTAGCTTAGAGCTTTAAAAAATAAAATCGTAGGTGACAATTCATTTCAATGAGTTTGAAAATAAAGTACTACATTTTAAAGAAACCCCAACTATATTAAACAGTGCTTGTGGTATGTATGAGTAGTACATCTAATTAATGAAAAGTAAATAGGCCTTCAAAATTTTAAAAACTTAGCATATGGTTTTTATTCATAGTGGGGGGAGGGAAGAAAACCCATATACTTTAGAATCCCAAAGAGGTAAATTAAAACTCTGAGGTCTATCAATTATGACCTGTGCAAATTAAAGTCTCCTGTCAGCCCCTGCCCCCAGCCATCCAGCTCCCCTTCTCAGAGGCAAATAATGTCAGCAATTCCTAGTGCATTTTTCAAAAGGATCCTATACCTATACACACAAATAGATTTTCTTCCTCCTTACATAAATGATACAAAAATACAGATTTCTGCATACTGCTTTTATTACTCAACATATTTTAGAAATCATTCCACATCAGTACATTCTTCTGCTCTGTCAGTCACACAGTACTCCATTACATGGATTATCATGATGTGTTTGAGCAGTTCCCTACCAATGGACATTTACATTCTGTGCAGTCTTGTTTTACAAACAATGCTACAGTGAGTAATCTTGTACAAAGTAATTTTGTACGGAGTGATCTTGTACAAAGTAAACTTGTTGCCCTTGTGAGTCGACCTGTAAAGGGATACCGGAAGGGAACTGTTAAGTCAAAGAGTACGTGCATTTGTAATTTTGATAGACACTGCCAATTTCCCACCACAGCGATTTACACATAATGCAATGGCAATGCACAAGAGGGACAGTTTCCCCCTACCTCATTAACATAGTATATTATCCAGCTCTTAAATCTATGCTAGTAGATCTCAATGCTAGCAGCATGTTGGAATTATCTTGGGGATCTTTTAAGAAATGCCAATGCCCATGACATATTTAGAGAGACTCTAAGCCAGTTGGCCTGGAGACGGGGCATCCATATTTTTAAAGGTTCTTAGGTAACTGTACTGTGCACTCAGGATTGAGAGTCACAGACCTATGCCAACCTGATAGGAGAAAAATATTTCAGTATAGCTCTTTTTCTTATGAGTTAGATCAAACTTTAAAAAATACATTTAGGCCGGACTCCGTGGCTCACGCCTGTAATCCCAACACTTTGGGAGGCCGAGGTGGGCAGATCACTTGAGGTCAGGAGTTCGAGATGAGCCTGGCCAACACGGTGAAACTCCGTCTCCATTAAAAACACAAAAATTAGCCGGGCATGGTGGCACGCGCCTGTAGTCCTAGCTACTTGGCAGGCTGAGGCAGCACAAGTGCTTGAACCTGGGAGACGGAGCTTGCAGTAAGCCGAGGTCGCGCCACTGCACTCCAGCCTGGGCGACAAAGCAAGACTCTGTCTCGAAAAAAAAAAAAAAAAGGTTAAATGTCATGTTATTTCCTTTTCTGTGAAGTATGTCCATCTTCCTTATTTCTTACTAACTCATGAATGTTATTGTCTTGAAAGAACTGCTTATTGGGGAATTCAGCCTTAATTTGCAATTGGTTGCAATTATTCCTCCTGATTGAACTCTGACTTCTGGCTTTGCTTCAGGCAGTTTTTGGCATACAGAAATTTATTTTTGCAAAGACAAATGTATGAATCTTTAAGGCTTCTGGATCTTATATCATACTTAGAAGGCTTTCCAACATCTAGATTTTTAAAATACGTCTAACAGTTTCTCCTAGTAGTTTTACTGAATCCATTATTTCCCCTACATTATGAGCCAGTGACCTTCATCAAATACTAAATTCCTATATGTATTTGAGGCTATTTCTGGAGTTTCTATTCTCTTTCACTTACCTATCTACCAATTCATAAGCCATACCACATTTTCAATTATTGTAGCATTGTTATACTTCAAATCTAATTGGCTATTAACTCCTTAGTAGTCTTCTTTTTCAGGATTTCCCTATCTTTGTCTATTTTCTACATGAACTGTAAACTGGAAGATTAAATTATCCAAAATGTAACACAAAGAGGTAAAGTTATGGGCAGTATTTTTTTTTAACAGTATGATATATAAATGATATTCAGAAAGACAAGGGAAACAATATTTGAAAACATAATGAATAGGAATTTCCCCAAGTTGCTGAAAAACAGTAATACCACACTAAATATATGATAAAGCCCACACGGGACAAACAGAATTAAATCCACAGCTAAGTAAGACTGCAATATGTTAAGAACAACAAGAAAATCTTAAGTGTTACCTGAGTATTGTCTTTATGCTAGTCACTACTCTAAGCATTTTTCTTATCATCTCAGTCTTCTCAACTCTGTAAGATTGGCACATTTCTTACCCATGTCATGAATGACAGAACTAAGGTGGAGTGGTTAAGTGACTAATGTAGTTTTACAACTACTAAATGACAGAACCAGGATTTGAACTCAGACTGTTTTTTACCGGAACCCATGCTCTTAATCACTATGCTAAACTTTCTAGCAACTCAACTAACAGTAGACTCCTCAACAGCAACAACAAAAAAAGAGTTTACCACCCACCGACACCGCATGAAAAAACTACTGAAAACTGTACTTCAGAAAGAAGGAAACTAAATCTACACAAAAGAAATGAAATACAAGAAACAACAGTGAGCAAAGAAATAGCTAAACATGTATATAGGGTGGGGAAACAGTTTTCAAAACAGAATGCAATTTAAAAATAAGATAAAAGAAAGAAAACACTAAAGTCAAAAAATGTCCCGGCTCGGTGCAGTGGCTCACGCCTATAATCAGCTCACGCCTATAATCCCAGCACTTTGGGAGGGCGAGGTGGGAGGATCACTTGAGGTCGTCAGGAGTTCAAGACCAGCCTCACCAACCTGGTGAAACCCCATCTCTACCAAAAACACATAAAAAAATTAGCTGGGCATGGTGGTGCACACTTGTAGTCCCAGCTACTCAGGAGGCTGAGGCAGGAGAACTGCTTGAACCTGAGAGATAGAGGTTGCAGTGAGCCAAGATCGTGCCTCTGCACTCCAGCTTGGGCGAGAGAGTGAGACTTCTTCTCAAAAAATAAAAAATAAAAAATAAAAAATGTCTCGAGTTTTAGATTTGAATAGAAGGAGAGCAGAGACACTGATCACAATTTTTACAAACAAGGACGAAGTATTATACAAATCTTTTAAAACTCAATTTTATATGCGGCCAAACTATCAATCAAGGGGAAAGTAAACATAAACATTTTCATGTAGACAAAATCTCAAAAAAAAATTTACCTCCCAATATAAAGTCACACTTTAAAAAATAAATAAGAAATAAATATGGGCTAGGCATGGTGGCTCACAACTGTAATCACAGCACTTTGCGAAGCTAAGGTAGGAGGACTGCTTGGGCCCAGGACCAGCTGGGCAACATAGTGAGACCCCATCTCTAACATAATTTCTTAAAAATTAGCTGGGTGTGGTGGCTGATATGGTTTGGCTCTGTGTCCCCACCCAAATCTCATCTTGTAGCTCCCACAATTACCACGCGTTGTAGGAGGGGCCTCGTGGGAGATAACTGAATCATGGGGGCGGGCCTTTCCTGTGCTGCTCTAGTGATAGTGAATAAGTCTAAAGATATCTGATGGTTTTAAAAATGGGAGTTTCCCAGCACAACCTCTCTCTTTGCCTGGCACCATCCATATAAGACATGACTTGCTCCTCCTGCCTTCAGTCATGATTGTGAGGCCTCCCCAGCCATGTGGAACTGTAAGTCCATTAAACCTCTTTCTTTTGTGAATTGCCCAGTCTCGATTATGTCTTTATCAGCAGCATGAAAACGGACTAATACAGTGGCACATGCCTGTAGTCCCAGCTACTTGGGAGGCTGAGGCAGGAAGATAGCTTGAACCCAGGAGGTTGAGGCTGCAGTGAGCTATGATCATGCCACTGCACTACAGCCCGGGCAAGAGAGCCAGACCCTGTCTCAAAAGCAAAATTTAAATAAATAAATAAATAAACATGAGTATGTCTATTCTCATGGGTTAGTATGTACACATATTTTTCTTAGCTCTGTCCACTGAGAGCCTAGAAGCAACAATACAATAGTAATGTGCACATCTAACATCCAGATCTTGGTTTCCAAATACCATTCTCCAAAAGGAACCAGGGCTCCTTGAACAAATGGTTGAGTCTGAAGCTAAGAAAAAGTACAAAATCAGCCTGGAACATCTTACAGTGAAAAAAATCAGAAGAAAGGGTGGGATATGGGGGTATATCAAAAGGATACAGCAGCCAATCTCAAAAAGAGCCCAATGGCTAAAGCTGGAACAATTTAAGCCACAAGTACATTATGATAGCATTAAATTATAACCCAAAGGAAAAAAAAATGTATCTACTGATACAGACAACTGAATAAACTGACACAGACAACTGAATAAACTGATATAGAAAACTGAATAAACAAATGTGGGACAAGGGGCAAATCTTCCTTACAAAAGAATCCCAATTAATACATGTAGCAAGAATATAGGAAATAGAAAATCAAAATTAGAATATCACAGTTATAACTGTTGTAGGTAAGATCCACTGATGAATCTAAAATTAATGAACAAATTTAAGGCGGAATAGAAAAGCCACACAGCCTCAAATATCTCCCCTAAAATATTTATTAATTACCTTGGTGGTTTTATGTCCATCAGAAGTGGAAACTTAACTCCCCTCCCTTTGAGAGTAAGATGGACTCAGAGACTCAATTCTAACCAACAGCATATGGAAAGGAAAAAATAATGACTTTACACCGGAGAAACCTGGCAGAGACCGGCTTAACTAAGTGATCAAGGTTAAAATCACCAGTGATAAATCAGGTTGATGTCATGCACCTCCTGATGTGATGTGACTGAAAGGGTCACTTCTTGAATATTCTCCCCCGAAACCTGTAATCCTAATCTAATCATAGAAAGCAAGAGAAAAACCCAAATTGAGGGACATTCTACAAAAAACCTGACCTCTTTATAAGTATTAGGGTCACGAAAGACAACAGAAAATCTGACACGGGCTGAAGAAACTAAGGAAACTTTTTTACTAAATGCAATGTGAGATCCTGTACAATGTTTAAGACATGATGGGCCGAAAGTGGTGGCTCACATCTGTAATCCCAGCACTTTGGGAGACCGAGGCAGGTGGATTACCTGAGGTCTGGAGTTCAAGACCAGCCTGGCCAACATGACAAAACCCCGTCTCTACTAAAAACACAAAAACTTGCTGGGTGTGGTGATGGGCGCCTGTAATCCCAACTACTCAGGAGGCTGAGGCAGGGAGAATTGCCTGAACCCAGGAGGCGGAGGTTGCACTGAGCCAAGATCATGCCACTGCACTCCAGCCTGGGCAACAGAGCGAGACCCCATCTCAAAAAAAAAAGAAAAAACACATGATATTTTTATAATACAGGGATTGATGAATGTCATAAATAGTCCCAAAGGCACAAATGGAATAAAAGAAAAAACAATAGATTTAACTACATAAAAATTAAATATTTCTGTCAACAAGAGTCCATAAACAAAGTCAAAAGACAAGCCATAAGCCACTAATTGGGAAAAAATATATGTATCACAAAGGTTTACTAACTAGAATATATAAGTAACTTCTGCAATTCAGGTAGAAAAACAAACAAAAAATCTCAGTTTTCAAAACAGGTAGAGGATATGAACAGGAGAAGATACCAAAATGTACAATAACCTGAGAAGATATTCAGTCCCAACACTTTTTTTTTTTTTTTTTGAGATGGAATCTTGCTCTATCACCTAGGCTGGAGCGCAGTGGCACAATCTCGGCTCACTGCAACCTCTGCTTCTGGGACTCAAGTAATCCTCCCACCTCAGCTTCCTGAGTAGCTGGGTCAGTCCCACTATTAATTGGGAAAATACAAATTAATATGACGACGTACAAAAAATTCAAAGAATGATATTTACTAAGAAAATAGCTTATGTGAAAAGCAAAATGGTTAATTGTGTGTTTGTGCGTCTTATACAGAAAATACCATACACAAGTAATCATTCACTCAAGTAAATAAATATACTTACTTACTAAAACCAAAGTTGACTGACTGATCACTGAGAATTTCAAACTGGACAGGCCTATCACCCATACAATATTTTCTTAATAACTCGAGGCAGGTATGTAACGTTTTCCTTGAGGGCTTATTTTCATGAAAAAGATCACCACCTAACAAAATAAAATCCACCTGATCAACAGAAAAAGGTGTTACAATTAGTATGTTTTACAGGTAACATTTTTATAAACTGCAGATGAAAGAGATTAAAAAAACTCACAAAAGACACTATTATGTATGGCAATTTACATTTTATTTATTCAAAGGGACTTTCAATCTGGTAATTAATCTGACTCTAATTTAGCTGACTAAGCTATCTTAAAAAAAGCCATCTTCCAATTACACCAAGTCTCTGATTCAAGCTACACAAGGTGATCATGTTTTTTCTATTATTCGAATCAAACATAAACTTAGCACTTCAACAGAACGTATGGAAGAGATACCAAATTCAATCCAAATCATTCATTTAATTCATTCAGCATTTATTTAGAATTCCTACAGGTTCTAGAAGCTAAAAAAATAGCAATCTACAAAACAGATTATATCCCTGCCCTCATTAAATACTGACTCTATGCAAGACCCCCTGCTGAGTCCTGAGATACAATGATGAATAAAATATCATCCCTATCCTAAATATGTTCAAACTCTAATGGAAGAGGCAAACTGTTATAGATCCAAACATAAGTCAAACTCTGGGGTGTACCAGAATGGACACGTAAGCAACCAGCAGCGGAGATGACACTACAACGAATATGAACTCAAGGCAGGACAATTCGCCTATGGACACAAAGTCTAGAAGGGATGAACTAACATGATGGCATGTTAGTTGCACTAGGAAAGATAAATAATTTTGAGGAAGACATTCTAGGAATAACTTCAGTGAAGGAGGGAAATCATACAGAAAAAGTCTAACACAGGCTTTCAAGACATATACGATGCACCTAAAGAAACTTAAGTGCTTAATCATACAAAAGAACACAAGGTATAGATCACTGTGCGTATGGTAGTTAGGGTAACTTTAATAAAAATGTGAGATTTAAGCTAGGCCTTCCAGGATGAACACTATTTGAGTAAAAGGAAGAAAATGATCACAATCAAAGGCATGGAAGAAACAAAACAAAAACAACAAACCAAATGAAAAATATAATGGGGCGAAAAGAAGTTGTTGCTTAATGGGTGTCATTTTTGCCAGATGAGAGTAATTCTGGAGATTGGTTGCACAGCAATATGAACGTATTTAACACTACTGTACTGTACACTTGAAAATGGTTAACAAGGGAAATTTTATGTTATGTATTTAATATATTTTGACATCATTCAAACATTAAAATTTTTTTTTTTTAACTGGCTGGCGGTGACTCTAGGAAATACTGAAAAGAACACGACTCACTTCTGTGGTATTCTTGCCAGAAGTGCAGAATTGAACCTAATCATGAGGAAATACCACATATAGTCAATTTGAGGAAGATTCTATAAAATTACTGGCCTGTGTACTCTTCAAAATATCAGGGTCATGAAAAACAAAGGCAAGGCAGATTCAGGAAAATGTACCAGATTAAAGGAGACAAAGAGACATGGCAACTAAATGCAATATGTAAACCTGGACTGGGTCCTGGATGCCACCAACCAGCCTCCAAAGAGCTATAACAGACATTACAGGAACAATTGGCAACATCTTAACATTATATAATAGCACGGAATCAATACTACTTTCCTGGTTTTCTATGATTATACATGCAGTTTACTCTCAAATGATTGAGGGAAAAAAATCATGTGCTTGTAAAGAGAGGATAAAGCAAATGTGACAAAATGTTAGAAAACTTGGGTGACAGGTAAGGAATTCTATGCACCATTCTTGCCAACTTTTCCGTGAGACTGACGTTGTTTCAAAATAAAAAGTTTTTTTAAAAAAAGACTCCAAGAATCTAGGGAACAGAACTAAGACTGGTTAGTGGGCATGGGCCAACATAATAAGGGACTTAAAAGTCAGGAAGAATTTAGACTTCAATAATAAGAAATACTAAATACAAATCAAGAAAACAAGTAAACATAACACGCATCTAGAAGTCCCTAGGGGTTATGGAGGCTGGAACAGTTAAGATTAAGGAATGCAGGGAAGGCAAACAGTGGAAACAGAGGTGAAGAAAAGGGCAAAGTAGAAGTAAGTAGCTTACTCTCAGGAGAAGATTCTGTTTTAGGGCTCAAGAGTTAAAAAAGAAAGAGCACATGCAGGATTCTCCGGCAGGAAACAGACCTTTGGCCACAAGTTTTTGTGCCTTCAGGGAAGGAAAAATTCACCTTACATTCTATTATTGAAAAGTCAAAAAAGGACAGAAGCTGGTGAAATTACGGAGAAAAAGGAATACTTACACAATGGTGGTAGGGGTATAAACCGGTTCAACCATTGTGGAAAGCAGTGTGACGATTCCTCAAAGAGCTAAAAATGGAACTACCATTCCACCCAGCAATTCCATTACTCAGTATATACCCAAAGGAATATAAATCCTTCTACCATAAAAACACAGCACACATATATTCACTGCAGTACTATTCACAATAGCAAAGACATGGAATCAACCTAAATGCTCATCAATGGTAGATGGGATAAAGAAAATGTGGTACATATAAACCATGGAATACTATGCAGCCATTAAAAAGAACCAGGTCATATCCTTTGCAGGGACATGGATAGAGCTGGAGGCCATCATCCTTAGCAAACTAATGGAGGAACAGAAAATCAAATACCACTTCTCTCTTATAAGTGGAAGCTAAATGATAAGAACACATGGACACAAAGAGGGGAACAACAGACACTAGGACCTACCAGAGGGCAGATGACAGGAGGAGGGAGAGGATGAGGAAAAATAATAAAGGGGTACTAGGATTAATACCTGGGTGCCAAAATAATCTATACAACAAACCCCTGTCATATGAGTTTACCTATATAACAAACCTGCACATGTACCCCTGAACCTAAAATGAAAGAATCCAGCCATTGCCTCACTTAATTAAGAAACTTAAAATATGTATACCCACTGCTTTCTTGATTCTTTCTAAGCACTAAGAAATAGCATGAACAAACAAAAGATTTTCACTCTCATGGAGTTTTCCTTCTAGTGAAGATGACAGATAATAAATAAGTAATTCAATAAATTATTTCGGATAGTGGTATTAAAAATATGCTATGAAAAAAAAAAGCAGAGAAATTGATAAAAGAGTGCTTGAAAGTATCAGGGAAGACGTCTCCAAAAATGTAAGACTTGAACTCTCAGAAGTAGGTCCCACCAAGATCAATGTGCTCCAAGCAGAAAGAAATAGATATATAAGGGCCTCAGAGTAGAACGTGCCGGTGTGGATGTAGCATTGTAAATCAGGCAGAGAGTAGTAGGAGATGAAGTTTCATGGCAGGGGCCAAGATTGAGTTGAACCTTGTAGTTTGAATTTTATACTAGATTCAATGGAATAACACTTGGAAAATTTTAGGCGGCAGAGTGCCATGATCTGATTTATTATTTTAAAAGTTCACTTTGGCTGCTATGCTGAGTAGATGTATGCTGAGTAGATGCAGCAGAAAAGAATGGAAGCAGAAAGATGGAAGGGGACCTCCTGCAGGCCATGTGAAACGTGATCAAGCTTTGGACTAAGTTTATTAGTGTGAAGAGAGTAGTAGAGAGGCACCATATATATTTGGGAGGAAGAAATAAGGACCTAGCAGATAAACTGAAGAGAACTCTGCAGAAAAGTCAAGATTGGAGGTGTTAATTTGCAAGTCAACTTTTATGTTTATTCTCCAACCCTCTCCTGGGCTGATGTGTTAACTGGCTGCTGAAATTTTTCCTTGATTGTCCCATTGCAGTCTCCAACTCTAAATTTGTCTAAATCAGAAATTGTCACCTTCCCACATAAAGAAGTACCTCTTCCTTATCTACCTATTTCTATTTTTGGTACAACTATTCACTCAAACTCCACACATTTCAGAGTCACTGTCATCCCCTTTGCCCTTATCTCCACACCCTACAACTAACCAAAGCACACGAATCCTCTTTTTGCAGTATCTCTTGCATTCACTTCCTCTTTCCCATCCCTAAGGACAACACTTCAAAAAACTGGTCTCCAATTCATGGTATTATACTCTGCTGCCAGAAGACTTTCTATTGAACTGGGTACAAATTTCTCAATCTGATATTTGAAGTCCTCATTAATGCAGCTCAAACCTTTACTTTTAGTGTCTCAGCATGCTTGCTAACTATGACCTGCTGGTGAGCCAAATTGACTACAGGGCCCCTAACATACCTTATACTGTCTTACCTGTGTCTTCACTCCTGCTTCACATGGATGTACATTCTCTATGCTCCCCACTGGCCAAAACTCTACCCTTCCTCCAAAGCCCAAGTTAAACACAACCTTTTTCATTAAGCTCATCTTGCTATTTTTTTTCTTTTTTTGAGATGGAGTCTTGCTCTGTTCCCTGGGCTGGAGTGCAGTGATGTGATCTCGGCTCACTGCAACCTCTGCTCCCAGGTTCACGTGATTCTCCTGCCTCAGCCTCCCAGGTAGCTGACACTACAGGCGCCCACCACCATGCCCGGCTAATTTTTTTTGTATTTTTAGTAGAGACGGGGTTTCACTGTGTTAGCCAAGATGGTCTCGATCTCCTGACCTCGTGATCCGCCCACCTCGGCCTCCCAAAGTGCTGGGATTACAGGCATGAGCCACCGCGCCCAGCCCTCATCTTGCTATAATCTAAATGTGATCTTTTCTGCCTCTAAACTCACAGGAAATGCTATTTAGAATTTCCTTAGGGCTACTATCACATACAACCTTGCATCTGAGGATTGTGGATATATGTCTTTCACACTAGTTTTCTTCTATGTCCTCTGAAAGCAGAAGTTTTGACAGTCACTTTCCATTTCAAATAGACACTGCCACAGTATCCTGCATTCAGTAAACACCCCAAAAAATTTGTAAAATTTAAAGACTGTCTACAAAAGTAGCTCTTACTTGAATTTAAGACACAAAGCACACAAAATCGACTTTGAGCTTTTAGTATATTGATATTCAAGCAGGCAAGGTAAGCACCTGAGCTTATAAAACAAATCTGTAATTTTAGAAGGAAAAATAACTTGTTGACTAAGGGAATACGGTAGAAAGTGCACAAATATAAACCACACTCACTTCATTTTCCTGGGCAAGTCTTAAAATTTCATCGAGTGTTACAAACGTATCGTTTCCTCTGACTGCATCTTTCTCCATAAATCCAAGATGAATATCTGTTGCAACTAAGATTTTAAACGTGTTTTCATCATCACTATATTAAAAAAGAAAAAACATTTAATATATTAATAATTCATTAAAAGGATATTCAAACAAATTGAGGCTTAAACTTATAAAATAAATAACAACAGTTATGGAGTAAAATCTTTTTTTTAGCCTTAGAGTTCATCTGAAAATCTGAAGTATTCAACATATATTAACATTAGTTTTCCTAACCACTAGTTCAATATAGAACAAATGTACATAAATCTTTACAAGGATCTATAACTGCTTCAAAAATTCACAATCTTGTTATAACCAGTTTTACAAACTCACGTAATCCAGGCCCGAAAGTTTGCTTGTTTTCCTCTTCTTAGAAAACCAAAGAGCTTTTGACACCTTTATCTAAACTTGTTATTTATCTGACTTTGTACTCTTCCAGGAAAATCAAAGTTAATTTAAAAAGCCTTCCTCTAAATTTATAAGTCAATTTTATACTAATATGCTAATAACTTACATTCAGGCCCCTGAAGACACTTGCTTGACTCTACTCTCTATAGAGTTAGATTTCATTAAAAAAGTTAGCCAAGTAACAAAACAGAATTGTTTCAATTTGAATTTGGTAATATTCAAAGGTACTTTAATGTGAAGTAGCAATGTAATAGTTATTAATACTCTCTTACACTAAACTTAACTTTAATTGCATAAAATACTTTTATTTCTATGATCTCATCTCAATCCTCACAGATAAAGAGTCAGGCATTATTATCTCTGACAAATGAGAAGGCTAAACCCAGAGAAATTAACTGCTTTATCACATAACTAGTGACAGAAACAGGACGAAAACCCATGATGAAAACTCAGGCTATTTTCAATAAACCACAATGAATTTTTTAAAAAATCTCTGCATATATCTCCAAAATTCAAATCTTTACAAACAAAAGATATTTCCAGAAACTATTCCTCTTCAAAAACTTCAAAAATGATATGCACACAGTTCTGACTGCTATATCAAAAAAGGTAAGTCAGAATACTTTTCAAATCACAATACTACACGCTTTGGTAGCAATTTATGAGGTATTTTCACATGAATTCTCTCATTTAAGCCTCAAAACTAATCTGAGAAAGGTATAATTATTCCAGTTATACAAATGGCAAAATTGAGGCAAGGCTCAGAGAATTGCTGACTTGCCCAAGATCACACAGCTAGTAGTGTTCAAGGACTTGAAACTAGGATAAAAGACTACAAGTTTAAAGTCTTTCCCACATAACTTTTTTTTTTTTATGATCTCGGCTCACTGCAACCTCCACCTCTTGGGTTCAGGTGATTCTCCTGCCTGGGTCTCCTGAGTAGCTGGGATTACAGGCATGCACCACCATGCCTGGTTAATTTTGTATTTTTAGTAGAGACAGGGTTTCATCATGTTGGTCAGGCTGGTCTCCAACTCCTGACCTCAGATGATCCCGCCAGCCTCAGCCTCCCAAAGTGCACATAACTTTTATAGTCCTTTTATTTATTCCCATTTCATTCAAATTCATTTCCAGCTTATTTAATACTAGAGGAATTTACTCTAAAAATCTTAAACAGAACTGCATTGACTAATAAGAATTTGTCAGGAAAATTGAATATTTATAACTTCAATAATTTAAGACAAAGCCTAAGGACATAAACTTAATACTATATCAATATATCAAATTACAGCAAGACTCCAATCTATCGTTGCATATTAGTTTCTAATTAAACAGATAAATATTAAAAACATTCCAAATATCCTTTTTGATGACTAGTATTTCTGTTCACAAGCAGATTCTTTATTTACTGCTTATTAAATAAGTTTTCTTTTATTGTGATCACAGTTGAGGAGCTTTAGAAACCCAAAATAACAAGGGATTCCAGAAGTCCGGTGCTTACAGTGCATCTGCAGTACTCATTTTTAAGGTCAGTCAAGCTCCTCTGGGACCAGGTTCCTCTCCAAAGAATCCCTCGGTACTGTACTCAAATGTCAGAAAATGCACTCGATTCCAAATTCTAGAAATTCTAAAAACAAAATTACATTATAAAACACATTTTTTAAAAAGCCTGCACGTATTTAACCAACATGATTTACGCTGCACAAGGTACAGACGTCTTAAGCAGACTGGCAAATCCAGAAGTCTCATTTTCATCTAAACACCCACTATACTTTAATTTTTTTTAATGAACTAAGCATAGAAATAATACATCTCCAGTGCTATCCTAGTTTCACCAGGATGACTAAACTCTTATTTTCCTTTCCCGTACTCTTATGGGAAATTAATGTATGCTAAACAAATGGGCAAAAAGGATCACATATGGTTGTGGTTCAACACACAAACAACTCTAGGTGCGCAGATATTTTTAAGTTGCAGGCATAGGTTACTCTGGAGAACGGAGGCAATCCTGTATTTCCTGCTCAAACACACGATTTTTTTTTTTAAAGGACCTGGCTAGTTTGGAAAAGGGAAGGGACCCGCGTTTAAAGCGAGTGTAAATAAACAAACACGTGGTCTGCAGAGGAACATCTTTAGGCACCAGCAGGATGACTGAAAACAGCCAGGTTTGGGGAAGAGTGGCTGCCACCGCGAGCCAACCCCCACCACATCTGGAGCTCCAGATTCCGTCGGGATTCCAAGCCTCAACACGCCCTCACCGCCAGGCGCCTGGAAATCAGAACGCGGAGCCCGCGAGGACCCCTCCCCGGCCCACTCGGCCCGTTCTTCCCGAGGTTCCAGTTAACTCTGGGCTTCAGCCTGGGAACCTGCAGAAACTGGAGACGAATGCGATTCCTATATTACCCCACTCCTGGACTCTTCAAAGCCCCACAATAGGGACCCACGGCTGTCTTCTTTCCAGGAAGAAAGGGCAGGATCCGTGAGAAGAAAACAACACGGTCCGAACTTGCCTCTGAAAACCCACAGGGCCGTAAACCTGAATTCCGCGGGAGAGAACGGCGTCCGTTTCTCTCGCGACACTTCATGGGAAACGTAGATCGCTGCAAGTCCAGTTCGGTTCTCATTGGCTACCGCACGCCGTGAAGGGGCGGGGAAAGTAGCGGCGAGGTCCCGCCCTCACGCAGGAGCCAATCTTGAGCTGCCGAGGAGACAAACCCGGAAGTGAGATGCAAGGCGGCGATTTTTCCCTTCTGTCAGGTGGGTAGTTATTCCCTGTCCCGGACCGCGCTTTCTGGTGGACCCGCGCCATGTAAGAACTCCTGAGCCCGTGCGGGTGGGTAGCCTGTGAACACAGGCCGAGCCCTGCAGGTCAGGCCGCGTCGTGGTCCCCAGGTAGGGCTAAAGCCGCTTCTCCGCTCTTGGCTATTTAGAAGGCCTCAGGCGGAGCTCGCGGGCCTGTGAGTTCCCGGCCGGTGGCAGAGTGCCGGAGCTGGATCCCCTCTCCCTCCCTCCCACTCACCAGACTCTCTACAGGTGTCACCCATAGGTCCTTGAGTTCAGCACATCTGCATTGCTTTGTGCTGATAACAGTAAGATGTATAGTGCAGCGAAAAATAATGTGGAACTTTTGAATTAGAACGTCTGCCCTTTCAGTTCCACTGAAGGGTCCTTGATCTAGGGCAAGTTGTTTTATCTATCTGAACCTCCTTCATCTGTAAGGTTTATACTCCCCCCCACCCCCATCACTGAGTTGTTTGTAAGGAGTTGACATAGTTCGGATCTCTCTCAAAATAGGATATGCCCATTAAGTTAGGAAACGTACCCTGATATTCCTAATGGAATATCAGGAATATCATCATCAAGTAATCAGTTTTGTTTTTTAACTGTGAATCGGGTAGATGCGCCTAGGTTTGGCTTTTTAAACTAAATATACCAGTAAAATTTTATATATAATTTGTTGTATCTGAATCTGTAAACTCAAAATTTATATAAAGGGAGTTTTTATTAAAAGGAAAAGCATGTTGAGGAAGAGGATAAGATCTGTGGTATAAGGTTACTATATTTGATATAGTTACAAGTGAACTTTTATTTTTTAGCCTCTGTTAAGTGTTTAATGAATTGATGTATGGTCACTTTTGTGTTGCAAGGTTCAGGAATTAGTTTGAGAATCAAAGAAAAAGTAGAAGCTCCAGGAGAATTAATAAAACACAAAGCGATTCTGATTGGGTGTCTCTGATTCCAAGGGTGACTGAAAAGCCGGATTGACCTTAGGAACACTTTAGTAAAATTCTTACATTTTACAGTAAAGTAACAGGTCCAGAAAAGTTACTGGATGTAAGTAATATATTTAAACTTGAGTTTAGTGCTATTGCCACTAGTAATAAAATTTAATACCACATTAAGATTGTATACTGTTAAACTTGTGAGATTAGGTACCAGAAATCAGTATCTTGGGGGTATTGTCTAACTCTGGAACTTCTCAGAATCCATTCCAGGCAAAATCAAGCGACAAGACTTTAATTAAATATAATGCTACACATACTTAATGCCTTCTATAGACAAGTAGGAGATAAATATAAGTTAAATGTGGTCCTTATCTTTAAACTTATAATCTTTTAAGGGACAAAAACAAGAACAAAGTTAGTGGTGAAATACAATGTAGCACCAAAAAAAGTGGAAAGCAGAAAGTGATCTAAATGAGAGGATCAAGAAAGAATGAAAGAGATAACGTCTGAGAAGACCCTTGAAAGACTGATAAGATTTCGACAAATAGAGTTGGGAGGCTGGGAATTGGTATTTTTAAATTATCTATTGGTTATTCTCCTTTTCTGTAATTGATTAAGGTTTATATGCTGTGTAACTCTTTAAGCTGATATTGGTTTATAAATTAATATGGCGGCTTAGCAGAATAAACATCAGTTCCTTCAGGAAGCCTTCTTTAATCCCTTAGGACTAGGGGAATTACGAACTTCCTGTATACTCATGGTTTCTAGATAAGGTCTTGTAGTAGTACTTATCATGTTGTCTTTGCCAGTCACATGATGTCTTTGCCAGTCACCTACACTAGAGTAAGCTTCCTGAGGTGAAGACATGAATCTTGCTCATTGTTGAATCCCAGTACCCAGAAATTGACACATACCAGACATTCTATTCATATTAGTTGAATGAAGGAATGAATGACAGCCGAAATTCAGTTGAAAACAAGGACCCAACTAAGAACTATAGTTGCTTATCAATAAATAGGACTACTTTTTAAAGCAGTGAATTTTCCTAGGCCTGAAATTATCAAAGTAGAAATAGGATAATTAGTGTAGATGTTGTGATAAAGATATCTGCTCCAATGAGAGATTGGGACAGATGTCCTTTTTGGGGCTATTCCATCTTCAAGAATCCCTGATTCTTCCAACTAGTTTTTTTAGGAATTAGAAGTTTTTATTTCTGCTCTATATTATCTGTGTGTCTAGTTTATAAAAATCTTGAATGCACCTTCTTAATTGTATTAGTTATACTTCAAAACCTTCAAGCATTCATCACTCTTAGCATAATACCATCATACCTAAACCAGTAGATTAAAAATAATAGTTATATAATAATATAGTTGACTTAGAAGAAAACAACAAAAGTAAGAAGCATTAGACCACTAAAGATCATCTGTGATCTAATAGTGGTCTAATGCTTCTTACTTTTGTTGTTTTCTGTCAGCACCAGTATTTAGTGTATGTAAGGAATACCATGAGAAAAACAAGAGTTTAGACAGGGTTTAATTGTATATGTTTGCGAGACTTATCTATGCAGTTGATAAAGCCTGAATTATTGTTTTACTAATAACTTTTGTATTTGTGTTTTCAGGTCTTGATGAATAAAGCAGCATAATTTATCTCTAGGAAGATTATACCCTGGCATTTGAAATGCTTTTTATTTAGAATAGTAGTAAAAATGGAAAAAGAAAAAGGAAATGATGATGGAATACCAGACCAAGAGAATTCCTTGGATTTTTCTGAACACTTTAACCAACTTGAATTGTTGGAAACACATGGACACCTTATTCCTACTGGTACTCAAAGTCTTTGGGTAGGCAATTCTGATGAAGATGAGGAGCAAGATGACAAAAATGAAGAGTGGTATCGATTGCAAGAAAAAAAAATGGAAAAAGACCCAAGCAAATTGCTTCTTTGGGCTGCTGAAAAAAATCGGGTAAAAAAAAAAAATTACAAAGGGAAGTGTGACAGTAGGAATAGCACTGGGTTCAAGCCAGAAGGCCTGCCTTTACTATTATGGCTGTCATACCTATCTCTTGATTGTGAGGACCAAATGAGACAATGTACATGAAAGCACATATTAAGCTGCAAAATGTCATGCCAGGTATTATTTGGGGGTTTAAGGATAATTATAAAGATAGCAAGCAATCATCTATATTTTAAAATCATTTATATAAAGTCATTAGGATCATTTAGGAAAGAGGATGGAAACTAACATTTATTAAATACTAACTATACCAGGTACCTTATTACATTATTTAATCCTCATGTATCTCTATAAGTAATATTCTTCTCTTTTATAGAGTAAGAAATTGAGATTCAGAAATACTAATTTGCCCAGGATCATCCAAGTGGAGTGAACATCAAAAGCCTATTTCTTCTACTTGGCCACTTCCACCTAATTTTACTAAGTTTCCCCATGTCTGTTTTAGTAAACTAATAACTAAAAGGGTCTTGCATTTTAAATAGCTTTTTAACCCAAGAGCATGCCACATTTAACCAGAGGCCCATAGAACAAATTAAAAATTACAACCTAAAAGGATGTTTCTAAGGTTGTATTAAGAAGGAATTGAGCTCTTAAATCCCTAGAATTCCTTATTAATACTTTATTCTTTTGTTAAAAGTTTTATTTTTAAAAGTTTCATACAGTGTATATATTGGTGTGATAATCCAATAGAAAAATCAAGCAGTTTTCTTCACAGATAACATATAAAATATTAAATACAATTAAAGCCTATGATATTCACTGGACCAAAGCTTTTATGCAATGAACCTTAGTTGGACCAGGAGTAAGGGTTTGGTTTGATATTCAGATAATCTCATTCTTAGAAGCAACAAAGTATAGTTAACACTAACTTGTTCATTCTTAAATCAGTAGTCCTCTCCTCCCAAAAAAGAGATCTTAAATTATTTTCATTTTAAAGTCATCTACTAACAAGTAAGTTTTTATTCAACTTAATTAAATCTAACACCACAAGACAATTTTGTTTTAGTTATTGTTTTGGTTTGAGTTGAGTTGAAAGATTTCCTTTTTTCTTCTCAGCTAACTACAGTGCGGAGACTACTTTCTGAAAAGGCCACTCATGTGAACACTAGGGATGAAGATGAGTATACCCCTCTTCATCGCGCAGCCTACAGTGGACACTTAGATATTGTCCGGGAGCTCATTGCACAGGGGGCAGACGTTCATGCAGTGACTGTGGATGGCTGGACGCCCCTGCACAGTGCTTGTAAGTGGAATAATACCAGAGTGGCTTCTTTCTTACTGCAGCATGATGCAGATATCAATGCCCAAACAAAAGGCCTCTTGACCCCCTTGCATCTTGCTGCTGGAAACAGAGACAGCAAGGATACCCTAGAACTCCTCTTGATGAACCGTTATGTCAAACCAGGGCTGAAAAACAACCTGGAAGAAACTGCATTTGATATTGCCAGGAGGACGAGTATCTATCACTACCTCTTTGAAATTGTGGAAGGCTGTACAAATTCTTCACCTCAGTCTTAACAATTCTAGTAATTTTCTTAAGCTTCTAAGTACCAGTGCCTCCTTTGTGTGAGATGTAAAGTATTCCCATAATCAAAGTTGACGTCAAACATCTTACTACAAAAATTCAGTGATATTCATTATAACATTCTTCCAAGTGAATTGCCTGACTTTGATGTCAGAATGTATTTAAAAGTAATTTGCATATATCTTTAATGATTTCTGTGAAGTTTGTGATTTTTTATCAGAAATAATTTTAATGTGTGTATACTTAAAAACTTGACACGGGTTGTACAGAAACTGATATTTTTGGTGCTGATCCAAGAGAGATGTATTTTTAAATATCCCACATCCTGGATCTTTGTTGAGTACTTAGTATATTGACATATATTTTTATAAGGTGAGGTAACTCAGAACTTAATTTAAAAGTCTTACATATTCTGATACAATTTAGCTGTCTTCTCTACCTTACCATAGCCAGTTGCTTTCATTTTAAACTAGAGCAAGTAACATATTAGTGACTTGCATCTTCATAAGTTAAAGAAAAAAACAGCAAAAAACCTAGATCTTTGTCTTTTAGAACACAGACCATTTTCAGGAAAGCAGTTAGCTAGGTGTTTAATTCATGAATATTGTATACTGCCTCCCCTACCACAATTTACACAATCCTGTGGGTAGTCCTACCTCACCCTGGTCAGCCTACATGATCCTTATGCTAATGGCAAATCACGATGACCTTGTAGACATGCACACAACTATACCTTTGTCCAAGAGATCATAATATATCTGCTATCCAACTGGTTTTACATGCCTAATCCTACTGGTTGGGGCACTGCTCATATAGTCTCTCAAGTTCACAGGAAATGTTGATTTTCTAAGGTCCTCATTTTTACAAACTATACAAAGGCAAAGTGACAGGGGAAAAGGAATTAGTCTAAGAGTAAGGGGATGATTATTATATTAAGGCTAAAATCACAAAGTGGCTCAGGCTTAAAAAAAAACACTGTGGATAATGACAAAAAGCATAAGTAAAAATATTTGAGAAAAATAAAGTACAAGTTTTGAACAACATAAAAGGCATGAATTCATTTTTTACCTGTGTATGTCTTTCTTGGATCCAGAACATTATTCATCCAACGTGCACTTAGTTATTTAATATCTACTCTCTCAGTTTCTCCAGCAG
Organism: Rhinopithecus roxellana; assembly: GCF_007565055.1. Classification (NCBI taxonomy): domain Eukaryota; kingdom Metazoa; phylum Chordata; class Mammalia; order Primates; family Cercopithecidae; genus Rhinopithecus; species Rhinopithecus roxellana. Next base: position 31,682,035 of record NC_044563.1, read on the forward strand.
CAATTTTGCATTGTGTACCTAGCCCCTCTGTGATTGTTCCCAAAGTTTTGTCTTCTCAACATGAGAACACTCTAGGGGAAGGGAACTAAACCAATTGCTCTTTACTTCATTTAAATTTTTTAAATGTCCACCAAGGCTTATCTCTTTCAAGCCATCCTATGTAACCCAGTCACCTTAGACTAAGTAATAATGTTATTTAATGAAATATTAAATATTTATTTTTGGTTAGAACTTATTAGATGATCTCAGAAAATTCAGAGACAATATATGAACTGAATCATCGTGACAACAGGCTCTTGAGAGTTAGTGCTTTAGTTTATGTTGTGATCTCTGCCTAGGGAGATGCTTTGTGGCAGAAAGAGGTTGCTTTCTGTTTGAACTGGCCTAAGTTAGTGACACCAAATGACAGGTACAGCTGACAGGCAGTGATGATAGAATAAGACCTTATTTATCCAAGCAGACTGCTGAATGAGGCTGCTTAGCCTGAAAGTCACAGAGCTGATGGCTCCTTTCTCATTTGAGAATGGATTGCACCTATGATTCCATGCAAACTTTCCATTTAAGTATGAAGCCAAAGAAGTCTTGTTTCCAATAAGGACCTAAGATGTGTCTACTCCCTTGTTTTCAGACCTCAACACTCACTGATGCTAGAGAGCAAACTCTACATATAAGACAAACCCCACCCCTGAGGGCAGAATTTGTATTGTCTGCTTCCTTTATACTTTCCAGAACATTTACTAGACTGCTCTGTCCACAGAAGGCAGTCACTAATTGTGCTTTGAAAGGATTATTTCTACTTTCCAGTTTAGGCAGGCTAAATAGCTCAGTTTGCAAACAGAATTTTCTCTAATCTTGAAAAGCCTATACAAAGACTTATTAAAAAATAAAATCTGAGTTTTTCATAACTAAGGGTTTAATTTTGATTAACATATGCTTGAGGAAGAGATAATTTTTGTGAATGTTCAAGGTTCATATCATAATTCTTAAGCCTAAAGTGGAACCAGTTGGCTTTGCTTTTATGAATCTTAAATATGCTTTTCCAGGGAGCCTTCCAACCCACCGCCTACCACAGTGGGGATTTAGAGTCTTTATACTATAATATGAAGACGTTTATTTTTATTATTTGACATCTATTATGTTATCTAACACTATGCTGGAAAATCATGATCAAAAGAAGCCCAGAGGCTATTCTGAGATTTATGTCCTGCACCAAAATGAAATCTCTGGATCAACTCTTGATTCCTGATCAACACATGTACCATCTTTGACCCTACTTGCATTGGCTCTAGGAATTTATGCAACTGCCTGCAAAATAAGATCACCAAATCTTTGATTATGTCTTTCCTATAATTAGTTTATCATAAGATGCTCCAGTCCATCTGTAGGATTGCTAAATGACCACTCAATTTGTTCAATATGAAATGCTTTCTCTAAAGGATATTTAAGGTCTATGCTTATTAAGTTCAGAAGAGAGTAAACCAAGAAGGATTAAGTGTAGCTGATTGATGTTTTAAATTCCTGGAAATTTCCCTTTGAAACTCCAAAATTTTGCTTCTCGGAACCTAAATGGAAATGATCTAAATCAGTGCCAACACATAGAAATATGTGGGCCACGTATGTAATTTTATGTTTTTAGCATGACTACTTTAGATACCTCATATAAGAGGACTCATGCAGTAAGGAGAGAATTGCATTTTATGGCACACAGACATAGATAAGCAAAAATCTTAGAAGTTGAAAATCATCAGAGCCATATTAAAACAAAAACAGGTGAAATTAATTATATGTATATATATTAGGATAATACATCCAAAATATGAGAGATATTTTAAAATTATTGAGTTTTTTTTGTAGTAAATCTTCAAAATACAGGGTGTATTTTAAAGCACATCTGAATTTAGACTAGTCACATTTCAAGTTCTCAGCCATGTTTGTCTAATGGCTAGTCCATTGAAAGCACAGATCTACATGCCTGAGTCATTCCCTGGAGGCAAAGAAGGATGGTTACACAGAGCATTACACTTTGAGTGAGACAAACTGAGTTCAAATCCTCAGTGCCACCTGTGGGTGACTTTGGGCAAAAAAAAAAAAAAAACCTCAATTTTCTCATATGTAAATCAGGGATAATGTCTATCTTGTTGTAGGCTAGTTTGTTATTTAAATGTAAAAATCGTATGGTATAATTTATTTTGTCAATTTCTTTAATACTTTAAAAATAAATTTCAATATGAAATACGTTGAAATCATATTGTTTAAAAAAAAAAAGCTACATGTGTTTATCAACGTCCTCCAGTCATCTTTTATGTAATGCATGAATGAAATCATCTGATCTTTATGAAAGTTCTTACATATATAAGATGTGGTACACCAAACCTCTGTGACAATAGCTAACAACTGAGTGCTCACTGTAGGCCAACTATGCTGTATGTGCTTCGCGTGTGTGATACCATGTAAGCCTCACAGCAACTCTGAGATACATATTGTACAAAAGGAAATCAGGCTTATAGAACTTACACGGATTGCCCATTGTCATGCTATGTGTGCATGATGGAGGTTTGTCTATCTGATTCTACCACCTTTCCTCTTCACCACACACTAGTATTTGACATGTATTTGTGAAGCTGATTAAAGAATGCATGATTTGGTACATGTTAAGTGTATTTTCTTATGTTCCCAGAAAGCTCATGTTCAAATATCACAACTTTTTACCTGTGGTGTTTTTGAATATTATCTATATACCACCAGTTAGTCTGTCAATCATAATAACCAAAATTCCATTTTCTTAAACATTATTTTTATGTAGTTTATTTACAGTAGGGTTTGAGGACATAAAAATTACTATCAGGAGCAAAAGCAACTCCATTTGCTTTTAAAGGTGCAGTTTATATTTTTTGAATTTAGTTACTTATATCTACTTTTAAATATGCTTGCCATTTATCCACATATAAAGTATATGTTGTACATAGGCTATAACTAAATTTATTTAATTTTTTTTTATTTTTGTTTTTATTTTCTTTTTGAGACAGACTCACTGTTGCCCAGGCTAGAGTGCACTGGCACGATCTCGGCTCACTGCAACCTCTGCCTTCTAGGTTCCAGTGATTCTCATGCCTCAGCTTCCCAAGTAGCTGGGATTACAGGCATGCGCTACCATGCCCAGCTAATTTTTTGTGTTTTTAGTAGAGACCAGGTTTCACTATGTTGGCCAGGCTGGTCTCAAACTCCTGGCCTCAAGTAATCTGCTGGCCTCGACCTCCCAAAGTGCTGGGATTACAGGCATGAGCCAGCATGCTTGGCCACTAAATCTATTTTATTCGCCTTCCGTGTAGGATTCCATACCTGTGTGCAAATTTCTTGTTTTGTTATTGTGTGAAAAACACAACGTGAGATCTGCCCTCTTAAAATTTTAGTGCATAGTATTTTTTTATCTATAACCACAATGCTTATAGATCTCTAGAATTACAGAGATTCTAGATTGTACAGCAGATCTCTAGAAATTACTCATCTCGTATAACTAAAACTTTATACTCATTGAATAGCTACTCCCCATTTTCCCTTGCCCCAGATCCTGGCAGCCACCATTCTACTTTCTGTTTCTAGAAGCATGACTATTTTAGACACCTCATATAAGAGGACTCATGCAACAAGGAGAGAATTGCATTTTATGGTACACAAACATAGATAAGCAAAAATCCTAGTAGTTGAAAATCCTAAGAGCTAAAGCAATATTTAAAAAGAAAACAGGCTCACACCTGTAATCCCAACACTTTGGGAGGCCGAGGTGGGCAGATCACGAGATCAGGAGATCAAGACCATCCTGGCCAACACGGTGAAACCCCATCTCTACTGAAAATACAAAAAAAATTAGCCAGGCATGGTGGCACACCCCTGTAGTCCCAGCTACTTGGGAGGCTGAGGCAGGAGAATTGCTTTTGCTTGAATCCAGGAGACGGAGGCTGCATTGAACCAAGATCATGCCACTGCACTCCAGCCTGGGCAACAGAGTGAGACTCCGTGTCAAAAAAAAAGAAAAAGAAAACGTTAAAATCAGGATTTTTACAATCTGATTTTAAGACTAGCTATGAAACAACAGTATTGAGACAGTGTAGTATTGATGGATGGACACGTGGATCCATAGAACAGAATACAGTCTAGAAATAAATTCAGATATAGATGATCAATTAATTTTTGACAAAGGTGTCAAGGAAGTCAATGGGACATTCTGTTAAACAAATAGTGCTGGAACAACTGAATATCTTCTTGGAAAAAACATGAACTCATTTATAGGCAGAAAGCAGTTCAGTGGTTTCTTGGTCACAGGGACAGAGGTTGGACTACAAAAGGGCAGGGAGAACCTTTTGGAGGTGATGGAAATACGCTGTAGCTTGATTGTGGTAATGATTTTGCAGGTGTACACAACTGTCAAAGTCACTGGGTTTTAAAGAGTAATGTAGGGTTTTTGTACATAAATTATATTTTTATGAAGTTGATTTTTAAAAATAGATATCCAGAAATGACTAATTTTATTCTTTTATTATTTTCCATGGCAAGCATAAGATGAACTCATCCTCAAATTCTAAGGATATATCTTCAGGGGGGGCCTGTTACTTAAAAAAATACATTTCACCAATTCACTGGAATTTTAAAATACCAAGTAACACATCCTTTATAATCAGAAGGTGCAATTTCTCCATTAAATGACAGAATGGGAAACAAAATAATTGCTTTAAAATAATTAGTCCATTTGGCAGGATTCAAGAAATTTGAAAAGATGGCTAGTTACTATATAAGAAGGATTTGGTTGACTTTTAATTTAAATCAGGACTGTTAGAACCTAGAAGAGGATACCAAAGTGGTTTTAGCATCTACTTTTCCAAAGAAAAACGATAGCATTCAACATCCCATTGTTTATTACCATATAAGAAGGATTTGGCTGGCTTTTAATTTAAATCAGGACTGTTAGAACCTAGAAGAGGCTACCAAAGTGGTTTTAGCATCTACTTTTCTGAAGAAAAACGGTAGCATTCAACATTCCGTTGTTTATTCGGTTGTGCTATAAGACAAACTGAGATGATTTCTTGAGACGTGTTTTAGTTCTATAGAATTAAGCACAAGTAACATGAAGTAACCTATTTACTCTGGTAATATACTAAAACTTTTTATTTTTTTAAGACTTCATTTTTTACGTGAAATGTGTAACTTTTTAAAAGAAAACTTTAGTCTTGGGTTTTGTCTCCATCTAGTGGTCATGTTGGTCTTTTCCATTTACAGTCAGGCTTGGGTCAATGATGCATCGCCTATACTGACAGTGATCTCATGAAATTATAATGGAGCTAAACATTTCCTATCACCTAGTGATGTTGTAGCTGTCATTATGTCATAGCACAACACATTACTCACATGTTTGAGGTGATGCTAAATGTAAACAAACCTACTGCACTGCCAGTCATGTTTACATACAACTATGTATGGTACATAACACTGGATAATGATAATAAACAACTATGTTACCGGTTTATGAATTTACTATAATATACTTCTGGTCATTATTTTATGGTATTCTTCCACTTATTAAAAAACAGTGAACTGTAAAACAGTTTCAGGCAGGTCCTTCAGGGGGTATTCCAGAAGAAGGCATTATTACCATAGGAGATGACATAGGAGTAACTCCATGAGTGTTATTGCCCCTGAACACCTCCCAGAGGACAAGATGTGGAGGGAGAAGACAGTGATCATGATGACCCTCTGTTGGCCTTGACTAAGTATGTGTTTGTGTCTTTGTTTTTAACAAAAAAGTTTAAAAAGTAAAAAAATATATAAATAATGCATATTGAAAATACAAAAAAGCTCATAGAATGAGGCTATAAAGAAAAAAATAGTTTTGCATAGCTACGCCAGGTGTTTGCATTTTAAGCTAAGTGTTATTACAAGAGTTAAAATGTTTTTAAAAATTAAAAGTTTATAAAGTAAAAAAAGTACAGTAAGCTAAGGGTAATTTATTATGGAAGAAAGAAAAATATGTTTGCAAAAATTTAGTGCAGCCTAAGTCAGTAGTGTTGATAAAGTCTATAGTAGTGTTCGGTAATATCTTAGGCCATCACATTTGCCCACCACTCACTCACTAACCCACTCAGAGCAACACCAAGTTCTTCAAGCTCCATTCATGAAGTACACACTCTACAGGTGTACCTTTTAAAGTCAACTATACCATATTTTTACTGTACCTTCTCTATGTTTAGATTTCTTAAGATACACAAATACTTTCCTTGTGTTACAATTGCCTACAGTATGCAGCATAGTAACATGTTCTACAGGTTCGTAGCCTAGGAGCAACAGGCTATACCAAGTAGCCTAGGTGTGTAGTAGGCTATGCCACCTAGGTTTGTGTAAGTGCATTCTGATACTGAACAAGGATGAAATTGCCTAGTAACACATTTCTCAGAACATACCCCCATCATTAAGTGATGCATGACTGTAACTGAAATTTTAAAAGGATAAGCCAACTATCCTGGGGTTTTTTCATTCTGTTTTTGTTGTTCATTTTTAGTTTTTTTGGTAAGGATTGAAAAACTATTGAATACTATGCTTATTACCTGGGTGATGAAATAATTTGTACACCAAACTCCTGCAACATGTAATTTTCCTATACAGCAAATGTACCCCTGAACCTAAAAAAAAGTTAAAAAGAGAAAAATGGAAACCACAGTTCATACCTAAAACAGTACCCTTTATAATTATTTGTGTCAGTAACTTCTTTCAAGAGAATATGCATTGGTATATAATTGAAGACACACGTATAACAATTGGAAATAAAAAAATCAAAAGCCATTTAGAAGGAGAAAGAAGGAAATAAACTACCTAAATCAATATAGTTATTAAAATTGATAGATTATCTTTAAGGTTTTTGGTAATGAAAAAAGAGGAAGACAGTAATTGCTTTTTTTTTTTTTTTTTTTTGAGACAGGGTCTTGCTCTATCACCAAGGCTAGAGTACAGTGGTGTGATCATGACTCACTGCAGCCTTGAACTCCTGGACTCAACAGATCCTCCAGCCTCTGCCTTCTGCATAGCTAAGACTACAGTGCAAGCCACCATGCCCAGCTAATTTTTTAATTTTTCTTTTATAGAGACAGAGTCTTGCTATGTTGACCAGGCTGGTTTTAAACTCCTGGCCTCAAGCAATCCTGCTGCCTTGGCCTCCAAAGGTGCTGGGATTATAGGTGTGAGCCATGGTGCCCAGCCTTTCTTTATGTTTGTTTTGTGCATATTTTTTAATTTGATCAAATAAACCACATTTTTATGAGTAAAAGTATTTTTAGACATTTTTTTCTAAATAAAATATTCTTAATTTTTGTATAATTTTGTAGAACTATAGCATACACAAAGTAAAATTCAGAAATCTTGGCGAATTCTTCAAAGTGAATAGGGTTATGTAACTATCACCCAGCTCAAGATCTAGAACATAATCAGCACCTCCAACAGCTACTTTGTGCTTCCGCTCAGTGTTCCCTCAAAGGTAACTACAATCTAACTTTTATTTCCATCATTTAGTTTTGCCTACATAAATGTAGTAACTTACGTATATTTTTGCATTTGGTTTATTTCAGTCAACATTACGTCTATGAAATTTCTCCATTTCTGCATGTAGCAGGGTTTTGTTCTTTTTATTGATGTATTCTGTTATACAAATATGTAATAATTTATATATACATGATATTGTTAACTTTTGGTGGGATTTTGCATTGTTTCCAGTTTGGGGATTTTATGAATAGTGCTGCCATAAACATTCTAGTACATGGTTTTGGTGTACCTACTATACCTTTCAGTGCATATCTAGTAAAGCCTGGTGAGTCACAGGATGTACTTATATTCCACTTTAGTAAAAACTGCCAAAACATTTCTCCAAAGTAGTTGTACCAATTTACACTCTTAGCAGGAAAGGAGAGTTCCCATTGCTCCACATGCCCATGGTTCTTGTTACTGCCAGGTTTGTTGATTTTCATTTCTTTTTTTTTTTAAAATAGCCATTCTAGTGGGCATGTAGTATTAGCTCATTGTAGTTTAATTTGCATTATCCTGGTGACCAGTGATGTGAAGCAATGTTTTTATGTGTGCTGACTGACCACTTGGATCTCCTCTCTCATGAAGTGCTTCATCTTTCTCCATTTTCTTTCTGGGATGTGTGCACATTTCTTATTTTTACAAGTTCCTTATATATTTTCAATACTAGTTATTTTTTGGATATATGCTCTCTCAGTCTGTGGCTTGCCTTTTCACACTCTTACTGGTGATTTTAATGAAGAGAATATCTTAATTTTATTTATTTATTTACTTTATAGAGACAGGGATCTTGTGCTGTTGCCCAGGCTGGAGTGCACTGGTGTGATTGTAGCTCAGTGCAGCCTCAAATTCTGGGGCTCAAGCAATTCTGCCTCAGCCTCCCAAGTTGCTAGGACTACAGGTGCATGCCACCATGTGCAGCTAATTCATGTATTTGTTTTTGTAGAGACAGAATCTTACTATATTGCCCCAGGCTGTTCTCAGACTCCTAGGCTCAAGCCATCCTCCTGCCTCGGCCTCCTAAAGTGCTGGTATTACAGGCATGAGCTACAGCATCTGGCCTGAGAATATCTTAATTTTAATGACCTCTAATTTATCTATTGCCTTCTTTTGATTGGTGCTTTTGGTTTCCTTGTTGAAAAATATTTGTCTACCCCAAGATCATGAAGGTTTTTTTCATTGTTATACTCTAGAAGCTTTTGTGTTTTACCTTTAGTGCTATTTTGAGTTGATATTTGCATTTGACACACGGTAGGAGTCAAAGTTCATTTTCCCATATTAATATCCAATTTATCAATGCCACTTATTAAAAGGAATAACCCCTCACACACATATAAACACACACACACTACATTGCAGTGAAACTTTTGTCATTTATCTGGTGATCATATTTAGTTGGGTCTGTTTCTAGACTCTATTTTGTTTCATTGAGCTATCTTTGCCCCAATACCCCAGTTTTAATATTTTGGCTTTACCGTAAGTCTTATTATGTGGTAGTGTAGATATTCCAACTTCACTCTTATTTTTCAAGGTTGTTTTGACCATTCTTGCCCACTACATTTACCTTTTTTTTTTTTTGAGACGGAGTCTTGCTCTTTCACTCAGGCTGGAGTGCAACGGCACAATCTCAGCTCACTGCAGCCTCTGCCTCCTGAGTTCAAGCCATTCTCCCGCCTCAGCCTCCCAAGTAGCTGGGATTACAGGCATGCACCACCATACCCAGTTAATTTCTGTATTTTTAGTAGAGACGGGGTTTCACCATGTTGGCCAGGCTGGTCTCAAACTCTTGACCTCGTGATCCATCTGCCTCAGCCTGCCAAAGTGCTACATTTACTTTCTAATTTTAGAATCTCCTTGTCAACATCTATTTGAAACAACCCTGCTGAGATTCATATTGGGATTACATGAAATTTCTAGATCTAGTTGAGGAAAATTAACATCATTGTAATATTCGGTGTTACAGTTCTTGAATATACTGTAATATATTTCCGCATTTATTTAGGTATTACTTTTTGTTGATAATGTTTTAGAGTATTCTGTTGGAATTCTTTCTCTCCTTTTAAAGATTTATTCTTAATGTATTTTTTGGCTCTCAATGCTATTATAAATGTTACTGTATTTTACATTCCATTTTTAATTTTTTTAACTATAAAAAAGTAACATTTATTTTTCTCTATTGACCATGTGTCCCCTGGCCTTGATAAATTTATTAATTCCAATAGCTTACCTGTACATTCATTTTCTTTTCTGCTTTTTTTTTCTTTTTGAGACGGAATCTCACTCTGTTGCCAGGCTGGAGTGCAGTGGCGCCATCTCGGCTCACTGCAACCTCCATCTCCCAGGTTCAAGCAATTCTCCTGCCTCAGCCTCCCGAGTACCTGGGACTACAGGTACGCGCCACCACACCCAGCTAATTTTTGTAATTTTAGTAGAAACGGGGTTTCACCATGTTGGCCAGATGGTCTTGATCCCTTGACCTTGTGATCCACCCGCCTTGGCTTCCCAAAGTGCTGAGATTACAGGCACGAGCCACTGCGCCTGGCCTGAATTTTCTATGTATACAGCCATGTTGACAGCTAATGACAGTTTCATTTCTTCCTTTTTAATTTTTTTAATGTGGTAAATTATACAGTATTGATTTTAAACAACCTTGCATTCCTGCAATGATCAAAACTTGATTGTGATATATTATCCATTTTTTAACATGCTACATTTGGGTTACATTTGCTAATATTTTATTTAATATCTGAATTGATCTTCTGGAGAGACATTGACCTATCATTTTCCTTTTTAGTGATGTTCTTTCAGATTTTGGTATAAAGATGAGTTGGGAAGTGTTAACATTTTTTTTTTTAATTCCTGCAAGAGGTTGGATAGAATTGGTGAATTGGTGTTATTTCATTCTTACATGTTTGGAAGAATGTACCAGTGAGGCTTTTTCTTTGTGGAATGTGTTTTAATTTTAAATTCCATATTTTTAGTAGTTATATTTTTATAACTACTTCTACTAAAGCTATGTTTCTTCTTGTGTTTCTTTTGGAAACCTTTTAAGTAATTTATTTTATTTAAATTGTCAAATTTACTAGCATCAAATTATTCAGAATATCTTCCTATCTTTTTAATGCCTGTAAGATCTTTAGGTATAGATTTACCATTTCTGATATTGGTGAAACTAATCTTAAGTTTATTCTGTGAAAACTAACAAATGATAGTTGACAGAATGAACAGCATCTTTAAAAATAGTTTCACTTAAAATTCAGAAATATTTCTTATTTGACTTTTTTCCCATTGGTTCTTGATAAAAATTAAGAACATAATGTTAAAATAGCATCATGAGTCAATCAAATGAAATCTAAGTGTTTTTGCTTTAAAATTATATAAACCCATATTAGGTAAGGATATAATGAGTATAAGTCATTTAGAATAACTTTTTGGAAATTATTTCTGCCATTTGAGTTGCCATAACTCACCTATCAAATTATTTCAGCCATATGGACTTCTGATAGGTGAAGGGCTCAGCAAAAGCCAAGGCATGTTGGCAGTAACATAGCTGGGTAAGAATGGCGATGAATTCACTCCAAACATATTAGGTAAAAGTTATACACACACATACACACACATCAACAACTCTGTTCAAATCAAATCTTATGCAGAATGTGAGCTCAACTACATAAGGGCAGGGATTTTTGTATGTTTTGCTCATGGTTACATCCTTAGCACATATAATAGCTCCTGACACAAAGCCGTCATTCAATAAATGTGTATTAAATGAATGAGGAGTGCCTGAACTGCCTGGAGAAACACTGTGGGTACTGGGGAGCAGTTTGAAATTCAAACTCCTGTTAAGAAAAATCTCTCAGAAAATCTCTCAGAAAATAGTGCAAAGATACAGAGATATAAAAAAAGGAATACAACCTTTCCACACAACCTTTTAATTGCCTCTCTCTCTATATATAAAATATAGATAGATATCTCTCTACAGAGAGAGAGAGAGAGAGAGAGAGAGAGAGAGAGAGAGAGAGAGAGAGAGAGAGAGAGAGAGAGCGATCTCCTGCTTTTGCTATGTGAGCTGCCTGTTCCTCCTTTGCCTTCCACCATGATTGTAAGCTTCTGGAGGCTTCACCAGAAGCCAAGCAGATGCCAGTATCGTGCTTCCTGTAAAGCCTGCAGAACTGTGAGCCAATGAAATCTTTTTTCTTTATAAATTACCCCGTTTCAAGTAAATAACAATGCAAGACTAGCCTAATACAATTGTGATAGTAATGTAAACATTAAATATTACTCTAGTCAAAATTTCAATTTATCTATAATAGTATAAAGGAGCAATAAGTATATGTGACACAGGGAGTATGAAAATCAACATGATATCTAAAATTGAAAAACATAAAAAGCAGCAATATAAGGATTTGGTATTAAAAGTGTTTGGCTCTGGGGTACAGTGGAGACAGAGGAGGTCTCCTGTATTTGGTTGCAAGCCTTGTAGAATGATTTAATACTATAAAACAATGCATATTCAACTTTCATAAAATTAACACCACAACATAATCCATTTTTTAAGGACTGCAAAACCAAAACCAAGGCAAAAGCAACCTTATGCTCCAAATAAAACCCTGAATTTTTCTACTTGCTCTTCATATTAAAATTTGCTGAATTTGATTTCATCTGTAAAGTTAGTTATTAGTTTATTAGTTTTGTGAATACAAAAGAGCTTGGAAACTACAATTTGCTTAATAATAGTAATAATTTACAACGTGAAAGTTGGGATTCATCAGCATTTACTTATTCAATCACGTTGTGTGTGTGTAGCAGGGAGCGGGATGTGACAGGCACAAGGCTGCATGAAAGCAGCGACGGTGCCTTGTACTCACCTGCACACCAGTTCCACTTCTAACTTTTCTGTTCTGGGCAGTGATCTGTTCTGTAGGCTTTGGGACCAGACTTCTGAGTCCACATTCTAACGGTGCCGCTTCCTCGCTATGAGGCCTCATGCAGTTTCCTTCGCTTTTTCTGAATCTCGGATTCTGTATCTGGGAATAGTAAAGCCTCTCTTGCCGAGCTCGTGTGAGAAATTAACGAGAAATTAATGGAAAGTCCTTTGCTTTGGTCAATGGTAATAATAACCCCAGCCCCATAACTTCAGCGCCTTCTTTGGCGCGCGGGATACCTAGGGCCTCGGAAGGCGGGCTAGGGGCGGGGAGAATCGGCAGTCACTATGGCAACCCGAGACGCCTCGCGTGCCGGGCGGCCGGCGACTGAGCTGAGAAGGAAACTGTGCTCGGGGCTCTCAGAAGACAGCTGCGGCATGACAGGCGAGGAGGCAGTGGTGGTGACCGCAGCGGTGGCGCCCGAGGCGGGTCGCGAAGAGGAGCAGCCTCCGCCGCCAGCAGGGCTGGGGTGCGAGGCGCGAGGGGAGCCCGGCCGCGGCCCACTAGAGCACGGCCAGCAGTGTGAGTTCAGCTCCCGCCGCGGACGCTACTGGGAGGAGGGGCGTGGAGAACGAGTGACGGGGCAGCTGGGGGAAACCGCAGTGGAACTGGCTGAGAAGGTTTGGGGCAGGAGAGGTGGAGCTACTGCTTTTGGGAGAGCCAGAGATGATGGCATTGTGGCAGAAAGCATCGGTTCATCTTTCCAAGCCGTCCTTCCCGATAGCCTGCCTGAACCCAGGGTCTGGACATCAGCTCCGATTTAATCGGTAGTTGCATTATTCTGAAAGGAATTAAAACACACACACGCATACACACACATTTATATGTATACCATGTTATACATGCATTTGTATATGTATATGTGTGTGTATGTATGCATGCGTATACACCCTTAGAAACACGCAGCTCATTTTGCCAGTTATTTCATTTTACAGATGAGGAAATTGAGATCTAGACCAGAGGAAAGAAAGTGACTTGCCACAGTCAGTCAGTGCAGGCGAAATACTTAAATCACTTTTAATTTCCATCTCTTGGACTCTCAGTCTACAACTACCCAATCCTTTTAGAATCTTATAATTATGGGTCACATTTTAACGCACTGTTCTTTGCTCTCTGCCCTGCCAAACACACAATATTCAAATAGGTAAAGACAGTTCTGGCCCACAGCCACAGTGGAAGTGGCTGTAATTTGGGTCCTAGCCAGGTTGTTACTCACCCATACTGTTTCATGAATTAACAGATATTTCACAGCGTCTTGCACCCCCAGGTCTTGAGTAGGTGCTAAGGAATGATGGTGAGAATAATAGACCAGAGGAACAGAGTAGTTTCCAGCCCTTCTGCAGCGCCTCCTTGTTTGCCTTTCTAGAGAGCAGACTGGGGTTCTCCACAGTTCCTCTGCTCTGGCGGGCCCCAGGAGAGAGGGTTGGGCTGAAGCACCTCCTTTGGTGGACCACACACTCTCCTCCCCAGAGACCTCATCAAGGAGTTACAGAACCATGGCCTCCTGGTGAAAGGGGCCTCTTCCCTAGGCATCAGCTCCAGTATGACTATGAAACGTCATTCCTTGTTATTATCAGCAGCATGCAGAGGACTTGCTTAGATATAGTTAATAAATTCAGTATATTTGGGTAATGGAGATTACCCACATAAATTCAGTATATTTGGGTAATGGAGATTCTTTACTTCTACTTAAAATTATTATGATTATTATTATTTTTAGACAGCTCTGTTGCCAGGCTGGAGTGCAGTGGCATGATCTGGGCTCACTGCAACTCCACCTCCTGGGTTCAAGCAATTCTCGTGCACCAGCCTCCTGAGTAGCCGAGATTACATGCACACACCACCATGCCCGGCTAGTTTTTTCATATTTTTAGTAGAGACAGGGTAGCGCCTGGTATTGGCCAGGCTGGTCTTCAACTCCTGGCCTCGAGTGATCCGCTTGCCTCAGCCTCCCAAATTGCTGGGATTACAGGCATGAGCCACTGCGCCCCGCCTCCTACTTCAAATTCTATCAGGAAACTTCCCCATTAAACATGCTAGTATCTAAGTTTCTTTAGTCCTGTGGCTCTAGGAGTAAAAGGTGGGATTAACATTCACTCATCAATTTAACATATGTTGAGTCTTTACTACATGCCAGGCATTGGACAAGTTTCAGGGAAAGGACTAATGACTTAAGGCAGATGTCCAAACTTTCACAAGCTCACAAAGTTGGGGTGGGAAAATGAAGGAGTTCCTGCCTCAGTCTCCCTCAGAACCTCCTTTTAGGGGCTCAGCCTAAGTAGAGACAGGCTGTTCGCACAAGCACAAAGTACTCAGTCAATTTTCAAATGTCTCTAATTATTGGAAAAGTCTTCAGTCTCTCTACAGCTTCTATTCCCTAATCACAGGCCTGCTCTCAAACACGAAGTGTGGTTGTTTCCCATGTAAACATCCTTGAATTATATAAAGGTGGCTATTCAACCACCAACCAAATCTTTCATAGACTTAAAGTCACCTTTATTTTATTCATTTATTTAATTTTTGCCTTTTTTTTTTTTTTTTTTTTTTTGGAGATGGAGCCTCACTCTGTTGCCCAGGCTGGAGTGCAGTGGCACAATCTTGGCTCACTGCAACTTCCCCCTCCCGGGTTCAAGCAATTCTTTTGCCTCAGCCTCCCAGGTAGCTGGGACAACCGGCACGCACCATCACACCTGGCTAATTGTTGTATTTTTAGATATACAACAATTAGAGATGGGGTTTCACCATGTTGGCCAGGCTGGTCTTGGACTGCTGACCTCAAGTGATCCATCCACCTCAGCCTTCCAAAATTCAGGGATTACAAGCATGAGTCACCGTGCCTGGCCAATGTCACCTTTAAGATCACTTGTAGTGCTCTAACCTGGCTGGCTGGCCACTTCTTCCAACAATCTCCAGTGTATCAAATCACTGAAACCTGTATTCTAGGTATGAACTGATTAGTAGAGTGCAGTGGATCTGTAACTATGGGTTATAATAAACTATAAACAATTTTTAATAACCCTAGGAGCTTGGGAGACTCAGGTAGGTGTGGCTTCTCATTTTCATGATTTTAGTTTTATGACTTAAGGAAGCTACTTTCTCAACTATAAAACAGCAATAATTATACTTGCCCATAGGTCATTGTGAGAAAGGGAAATAGTAATATATGTAAGATGCAATTGCTATTAGCTCTCAGCAAACAAACAAACAACAACAACAAAGAATCCCAAAAACCTGGAGTAATTATTGTTTCAAAAGAAATTCTGGAATAACATTGTTCTTAGTTATCCTTCTCAGTGATCACAGCTCCTCATGTCTATATAAACAAGACATCTATCGACCAATCCACTCAAAATGCTGGTAAAGATCAACATCAAACTGCTATGTTAGAGTTTGTAGATTTTTCTTTATCTCTTTTCCTTCCTTCCTTTTTTCTTTTTTTTTATTTTCTTTCCCTTCCTTTTCTTTCCCTTTCTCCTTTTCTTTCCTTTCTCATTTCCTCTTTCCTTTCCCCTTTCCTTTCCTTTCTTTTCTCCTTTCTCCTTTCCTTCCCTTTTTCCTTTCCTCTCCTCTCCCTTCCTTCCTAGCCAAGTTTGTGAAAACTTTTTCTGCCTGAAAGTTCTCTCTCCTCTCCCCTCCCTTTCTCTCCCCTCCTTTCCTTTCTTCTCCCGAGCAGGAGATATTTGCTCGTACTAGCTCCTTAGTACTCTCCCAATTACCACAATTCTTCAAATCACCTTTAGTGATTTCTTCTGTACATTTTCCTAGCAGCAGGACTGAAATTTATCAGGAGACCTGTACTGACAGCAGGTGATCTTTTCCTTTCTGTTGTTCTGTTATAGGCTTAGTTTTCTTCCTAGCCAAGTTTGTGAACCCTTTTTCTGCCTGAAGATCATGATTTAACAGATTAAACCAAAGTTAGGCTTCAGTAATGCTGTTCCCATATTTTATTCATATGATTTCCAACTTTGGGGAAACAAGAATGAGACCCTAAAAGTATGTAATTCTAACTTTTTCATGTCTGAGGGTGTGTCTGGGTCTTCATGACTAGGAATGACCTGGGATCACTGCCGGAAGCAGCAGATCTCTTGCCCCATTTGTGCCAGTCTGCATCCCCATCAAATTGACTCACTTGTGTTGTTTATTGATTAGTCTGGAAAAGATGAGATACCTGCCCATATATATGGGAGTTTAAAATCAAATCATAAACAACTAAAGTACTCAGTTGTTTAGGTTTTCAATGGTTCCTTGAATTGAGCTTTTGGGTACTGAGATTAGAACTATCGGTTCACTGACATTCACAGTTACCGTATAACTGCATTGACAGACATGCACACAGAGTAGTCTTTAGTTAGAGCTCCAATTTAACAGTGCTTTAGTTCTAACTGAACACACATTTGTTGAGCATTTATTATTACATCAAGCTCTGTTCTAAGACTCTGATGAACTGAAGAGACAACATGCCTGCCCTTATGGGGTTTGTGATCTGGTAAAGAAGATAGATATTAAATGAATAGCTACACAAATAATTGTATATAAAGAAATGAAGCTGTATCCAAAATGCAGTAAGTAAAATGAAAAATAAATGAGGGTGCCATGATAAAAAGTCCTTTCCAGATTGTGGAGTAAGGGAAAGTTTCCCTAAAGAACTAATGTTTAAGGCAAGACCTAAAATTTGAGTAGAAGTTATATAGGCAAAACCAGGAGAAAGGCAGCTCAGGTAGCAAAAACAGCATGTGCAAAGGTAGGAATGAACGGAAGGGCCATGTGGCTGGCGCTCAGAGAGCAAGAGAGAGAGGCTGACAGAAGAGATTGCAGATATGGGTAGGCCCAATAGCACAGAGCTCTTTTGTTTCTCTGGAGTTCTGACATCTGGACTGAGCAGAAGAAATGTAGCTACGGTGTTTAGAACAAACAATTCAGTCCTTGACTGTAGTAGTCATGTCCTATAGGTCCAGATTTAGAAGCCAGGGAAAAGTCCTATGTCCATAAGTGGTTCACTACTACAATTCAATTTCAGTCTTTTAAAATGATGATTTAAAAATGCTGAGATTTTGTTCTGTCTCCTGTACCTGGATTGTAAGCTCCATACACACATCTGTCTTATTCATTGCTCTGTCTTCAGCCTCTAGCCAAATGCTTGTCACAGAGTAGGTCTTTAATAAGAGTTCATTGAATAAATGAGTGCAAGTTTTCTTGAAGCTAATGAGAAAACTTTATATATTTCTTCCTAACACCTAAAAGAGGTACCTGAAACTTACCCTGCAAGTTCAGGAATTACATGAAAACGTGAAGTCCCAAAAGAACCTAAAGTTCCCATGGAAGAGATCTTTTCAAGATAGAGCCTTCAGGGCAAATTGTCTGATATTTGTATGAAATAACATGTCTTCTTTTTAAAAATTGTTATCATGTAGATATAATGGCTAGAAGATTGGGCAGAATTTATACTAAGTAATTGATTTTGTTAATGCCTTTATAGGGAAGAAATTTTTATATTGTGAGCCACATAAGAGAATTAAGGAAGTACTGGAAGAAGAACTTTATATTAAGAGAGATGAATGCCACATTAAAAATCCAGCTGCAGGTAATCTCAGTGACAAATGAAGTATATTTGTGAAATGAATATGAAATTGCCTATTTGATGACAGAGTATTTTATTATAAAACCATACTATTGAAGTAAAAATAGGTTTTTGGAAAGTTCTTGAACTAGTTTATAATTAATTTGCTTATGTCCAATAAATCTTCATATCTAGAAAAAAAAATAGGCTGGGCGCAGTGGCTCACGCCTGTAATCCCAGCACTTTGGGAGGCCAAGGTGGGTGGATCACAGGTCAGGAGATCGAGACTGTCCTGGCTAAAACCGTGAAACCCCATCTCTGCTAACAATACAAAAAATTAGCCAGGCGTGGTGGTGGGCGCCTGTAGTCCCAGCTACTCGGGAGGCTGACACAGGAGAATGGCGTGAACCTGGAGGCGGAGCTTGCAGTAAGCGGAGATTGTGGTACTGCACTCCAGCCTGGGTGACAGAGCAAGACTCCATATCAAACAAACAAGCAAAAAAATGAAGTAGATATCGATATGTACTTTGCTGTCCCACTTTCTTGGTGGAGTTATTTCTATTTAATGACATGTACAATGCTTTCCAAGTGCCTGAAAAACTGAAAAACACAATAATATCTTTAATCTTTATCAATATACATATGACAAGTAACAGTGGTTTCCAAACTTTAGATTTGCATCAGAATTACCTGGGAGCTCACTAACAGCAGATTGCTGGGCGCCACCCCTGGCACCCCTGGCGCCACCACTGCAGTAGGTCTGCAGTGAGGCCCAAGAATTTGGATTTCTACAACATTACCAGATGATATTGATGCTGTTGGTCCAGTACCCGACTTTACAAATCACTGACTTAGCAGAACCTAAGTCATTTACATGGTCAAATCATTCAAAGATTTCATCCCATAGAGGATCTGAGCGTTGGTAGCTCTTATTGATCGTTCATGTGTGCAAGAGATGCTCTAGGAGCTCCAGAATCCCAGATGTTAGTTTGAAACTGCTGACACCCTTCATTTTCATGGTTCCTTCTCAACGATTACTAGATGTATATTTCATGCTCTCCCAATCATCAGATTTTTATTGTGACACTCTTGGGTATCAGCAGTTCCTAGAAGAAATAATAAAACTATTGCATTGCATAGACTCCTTCATTAAGAGACCTTGCCATTTTTTATGGAGAATTGTTGGTCAACCTGCAAGTGAGGTCTCAATTCACTAAGGATTCCTAAGAGAGAGGCTGCAGGACCAGAAGTCCATCATTTCAGATTACATGATGTATGTTGTGCCCACTGTACTTTTTTTTTTTTTTTGAACGGAGTCTCGCTCTGTCACCCAGGCTGGAGTACAGTGGCACGATCTCTGCTCACTGCAACCTCCGCCTCCTGGATTCAAGTGATTCTTCTGCCTCATTCTCCTGAGTAGCTGGGATTACAGGCACACACCACCACGCCCAGCTAATTTTTGTAGTTTTAGTAGAGATGGGGTTTCACCATGTTGGTCAGGTTGGTCTTGAACTCCTGACCTAGTGATCCGCCCGCCTTGGCCTCCCAATGTGCTGGGATTACAGGTGTGAGCCACCGCGCCTGACCCAACTTTACATTTCTAAAGCAGACATAGAAACTCCTTTGGGTCTTCTCGTATGACCTATTCTTATAAAAGGAGAGACCAATAAAATGTTGAAATTTGCTTCCATAATATCTTCAAGGAAACTTTTAAAGTCTATTTTGAATTAAACGAATGGATGCAGAATGACCTACTAGATTTCAGCTGGGAAGCCTTGCCTACGTGTACTATTTTCCTGGTGTTTAACATTTTTTTCTAAGTCTATACTATTTTGGATTTATCTTCATTGTTTTAAAAATCTATATAAAAGCTAGTTTATACACTAGCTGTATGTTGTATTATTCTTATTGGATACATTAGATTGTGAGACAGTCTGAGTGAATAGGATGTATCATTTGGTTTATAAAAATTCATTTTCCTAAGCGATCTTTTCAAATATCCTTTATATAAAATGAAGACTGTCTGGGCTGCTTTTTAAAATAACATTCACTAGAGGTGGCACAGAGGTACTATTTTAGCCTAGAAAAATCTTCCAATGCTGAGAATAGATTCTATAAATTTGGGTTTTAAAATGATATACTTGTGGGAAATCCTGCTCTTTTTAAAATATATATCATGGCTAGAAGCCACATACCATTGGCCAGAACAGGGAATTAGCATCTAGAGAGGGTGCCACACTCTTTCAGCCCAGCCTCAGAGTCTAGAGGCCAGTCATTGAACCTTTGCTTCTAGTTCAGTTTGCAGTGACCCCTCCTTTATATATCTGATGACAGCTATGGCTTCTTTTCCTGGAAGACACATCTTGTTACATACATGCAGAATTTTGCATAAGACTTTTAGAGAATTGTGTGGTTCCTATAGCTGCTATTTTTAAATGTAAGTACATGTTAACCATTTTCTCCATCCCTTTACTTCTCCTTTGCTACTTCACCTATTCTAATTAAGCGTTTGCTCCCATGGGTCCAGGGAAACTGTTCTTTCCCAGGATTGCAAATAGCCTTCCTTTTGAAGGTCAGATCCAATGATCCCTCCAACATACTCAACCTCTCTGTAACGTCTGATGTAGTTGTTTTCTCCTTCCCTCCAAAAACACTTTCTTAGCTTGGCCTGTAGGTCACAATGCTCCAATTTCCTGGTTTTGCTCCTACCTCTTTAGCTATTCTTTCTCCATCTTCTTTGCTGGCTCTCCCTCCTCCTAGCCTGTATAATTTAGAGGGCTCAGTCACAGACTCTTTTCTCTACCTACCCTCACACCTTGGGAGATCTAGCCCTATTGGGCTAATGACTCCAGCAGTTTTTATTTCTACCCTATACTTTTCCCGTTAAATCCCAAAACCTACTTGATTCTCCACTTGGATGTCGAATAGGCCTCTCAACCTTAAGATGTCCAGAACAGAAGTCTTATTCTCTACCCCCAGGCTTTTAAAAACCCATAAGTCTTTCCCATATCATGAGATGGTACCACCAAACACCTAGAAGTCAGTTCCTCAAACTCCATATCCAGTCTATCAGCCAATTCTGTTGAATTCAGTATATATCCTAAATCCCCCACCAGCACCGTTGCCAAGCCCCTGTCACCTTTTGCAGGCCCGGCAATAGCATCCTATAACAGCCTCTACTACTGCCCCTGCTACTGTTAATTCTCTGCACTGAAACCAGAGGGATCTTTTACAAACATAAATCGTTACATGTCACCTCCATGCTTAAAGCTGTCTGATGGCTTTTTATTATTCTGAGACTAGATTTCATGCTTCTATGGCCAGCTCACTTCTCTGATCTCATCTCCTGTACTTTCCCACTCCACTTTAATTAACCACACAGGCTTTCTTGACATTCCGGAACATGCCAAACCCATTTTTACCCCTCGGGACATTTAAATGTCACCCAGACATTCAGATGTCTTCCTCTCTCTTCATTCAGGCTTCAACTGCACATGCCGTCTTCTCAGAGAGGCCTTTCCACTCCACCAGGTCAAAATAGAAACTGTCCTCCAAGTCACCTTCTAATCCCTTATACTGCTTTCTTCTTTCTCCTGTTTTCTATTGCTACCTGAAATTTTATGCAGACAGTCCCCAACTTATTGCGGTCCAACTTAATGATTTTTCAACGTGATGGTGTGAAAGCTGCTTTTTTCCTGGGCTAGTGATATGCCGTATGACACTCGTTTGCAATGCTGGGCAGTGGCCATGAGCCGCAGCTTCTAGTTAGCCATTCTAATGTAAGTGTTCTGAGCATGTTTAAGGTAGGCCAGGCCAAGCTATGATGTTTGGTAGGTTAGGTGTATGAAATGCATTTTCTACTTAGAATTTTTTTTCAACTTACGATAGGTTTTTCAGGATGTAACTCCATTGTAAGTCGAGGAGCATCCATCTTTCTTTATATACTTCTTTTTTGGCTATCTGTCCCACTAGAACACAAGCTATCTGAGGATAGGGGCTTAATTTTGCTTACCCCAAATCCTCACAAAGCTATATGATATTGATATTCTGATCCCCATCTTAGGATGAGTAAACTGAGATTTTGAGAGGTTTTTAACTTGCCCAAGGTAATGCATTAAGTAGCAGAACCAGATCCAAATTCAGATCTGACCCCCAATTCCATAGACTTTCTGCTCACTATGGTGTCTCTGGTGACACATTATGGCTAAATGCAGTGGATACTGTTCTGCCTCTAGGTGGCTTGAGCTTTCTGCAACATTTGCATTGTTGATGGCTCTCTCCTTCAACCTTGTTCCTTTCTCAAATTCCATGATAATTAACTGTCCTGGTTCTCCCTCTACTTCTTTCTCACCCTCTCTTAAGCGCTCTTTTTATTCACTCCATTCTCCAAATCTTGATGTTTATCAGAATGTTTCCGACAGTCTTGTAATCTTGTTCCATTAGGTTTCCTGGGATTTTCTCAGACTTTCCACTATGGCCTCTCTAGGATGCCTCTGAAATGTGTCCTTGCAGGTAAACTTCCTTTCCTGGATGTCCCATAAGTCATAAGATAACTCAGGCCCAACATGACCAAAACAAAACTCACACCTCTGGGACAGTCACGGTGGCTAATGCCTGTAATCCCAGCACTTTGGGAGGCTGAGACGGGCGGATCATGAGGTCAGGAGATCGAGACCATCCCGGCTAACACGGTGAAACACCGTCTCTACTAAACATACAAAAAAAATTAGCCGGGTGCGGTGGCGGGTGCCTGTAGTGCCAGCTACTCGGGAGGCTGAGGCAGGAGAATGGCGTGAACTGGAGAGCTTGCTATAAGCCGAGCTCTGCCACTGCACTCCAGCCTGGGAGACAGAGTGAAACTCCGTCTCAAAACAAACAAGCAAACAAACAAACAAACAAAAACACACAAAAAACTCATACCTCTCCCCGACTTGCTGCTTCCCCTATATCACCCATCCCAATGAATAGCATGGCCTAAGGTCCAAATGCAAAACCACAGAGCCATCCCCTATCTCCACACCAGACCACCATGTTCCACATCTAATTAGACTGTGAGAGGTACCTTAGTTTGGCTCAAGATCCCAAAATATTGACCCATATGCCAGGTTCACCTTGCGGACATATTTATTTGCCCTGCAGTATATTTTTTAAATATCTGAACCAGTTGTGCATATTTTAAAATTAGAAATTTTATATACAAATCTAGATGTCTAGATTTTCTTGAGTGGTGATGGAGCAGGGAGAATAAAGGATGATTTGACAACACCAAGGCACCGTTTGCATCAGGCAACAGTGGCTGGGGTTGGGTTACAATGCCCCGTGCTGACCTGCCCACTCCACTGTTCAGCATCCTACACCAAGTTCCCTACTCCAGTGGGAAACATCACAAGTTATGTATGTTCACGTGCCCGCTGCAGGTTTTTTCTTCTCATTGTAGAAATAGAAAAAATTGTTTCTCTTGTATGATGCCTTCATCAAAAGTAGTAAAAAAGGGAAAGACAGGGAGAACCAATTATTTCTTACCCCTGACCAGCTTTACTTATACTACTGGCCTGGCCTCTTCCTATGCATATTTGAATTTGTGACTTTGGATAAACACTACATAGTATTTTGCAGATATTCCCAAGCCTGTCTAAATTCTAGGGACCCCAACATATACGCATGGATCAAAGCATATTTGTAGCTATGTATGAATTAGCTGGGTTTGTTTGAATTTTAAGACAATCAACTCCACATACTCTCACAACAAAGTAATTGATTGTTGAAGGTGAGACTTCGGTAAGAGTCCAGACTGGATTTTCCTTAACTATAGATAAAATACTGCAATACTGGGCTATGTAGCAAAGCATAGGTGAACTTATTGAAGAGTCTATTAAGAGTGCCATCTGTCCTGGAGGTAAACAACTTAAATTATAGCATGTTTTATTTTTGAATGAGTTGACAGTGACAATTATGGAAGTACCCAGAAGCTGTGTGGTTATTTCTGTGTTTTTTCTCTTCTCCTTTGGTTGAATGAAATTGGTAAAAAAAATCAAAAGGTTCAGAAGTTGAGTTTTATGGATGTTGAACAGAATGAACATTATATTTCTTTGGGAATACCATTGGTTGCATAGCTAGCGAGACTCAGGAGAAAGAGTTGTTCAGACTGGGGCTCTTATCTGAATGAGCTGTCCTACTTGTTCTTGCGGTCATATTGTGACTACAGCTAATAAGGGCTGTGAAGACACTGAAATGGACAAGGTGTCTCACATGGTTGATACTTTGCACTCTATACTTGGGTCTAGGAAATGCCATTAGTGACAATAGAAATAATGGGCTGACAGGCCTCTTGTCCTCCCTTCTGTGGACTTTTGATTCCTTGTAGGCTCTTGATGCAGTGATACATGGGCTGAGTTAGAAACACTGGATGCCAGGGTGAGAGGTAGGGATGTCTTTTTATATGATGATGTTGATGTTGGGAATTATGGTGATAATAATAGTGATAATGGTTATCATTTATAGAGTTTCTTCTGCACATGATACATTTTTTGCAAATAATCTCTTTTAATTCTTGCAATAACCAGTGAGATATATGCTGTTTTAATTCACATTTTGAAGAACTTGAAGCTGAGGCTCAGGGGGTGACTTGTCCAATGTCACACTGATACCTGGATGCAGATTTGTCAGAAGCTAATGTTGTTGCTCTTAGTCATTGGGTTCTTCCATCTCTCTTTAAAACATAAGATTATGCCTTTGGAGAAGAACAGAGATTTGAAATTGATTTAGTAGCAAATAGTGTTCTATTCAGTTAAAAAAAAAAAAAAGAAATGTTGCTCGTTTTCTCTAAGTTCAGTTTCAGTTTAGCCTCCAGGTTCAAATTTGAGGTAAAACAGGTTTCAGAGGCTTTCCACATTCCCATCAGATAAGGACAAAGAACCTGGGTCTACTTGAAAAGGTTAACCTCATACTGAGAAAAAAAAAAAAAGGAGTGTAATTTTCTCATCAGACCTTTTAATCAGATAAAATGGAATTTGGGCAACTTATAGAACTTTCTGGATAAGGAAGAATTTAGCTAATGTCCATCATTCATATATTCTCAGTGATTTCCTGAAGATTTTCCTTTCCTTACAACTTTTCAAAAACAAAAATGTAGAATTGGCTGAGCGCAGTGGCTCATGCCTGTAATCCCAACAATTTGGGAGGCCGAGGTGGGCCGATCACATGAGGTCAGGAGTTTGAAACCAGCCCAGGCAACATGGTGAAACCTCATCTCTACTAAAAATACAAAAATTAGCCAGGCCTGGTAGCATGCGCCTATGGTCCCAGCTACTCTCCAGGCTGAGGCAGGAGAATTGCTTGAACCCAGGAGGCGAATGTTGCAGTGAGCTGAGATCTCACCACTGCACTTCAGCTTGGACAACAGAGCAAGACTCTGTCTCAAGAAAAAAAAAAGAAAGAAAGAAAAGAAAAATGTAGGCTTGTGAGACATTCATTATGGAACTAGTGCATTTATTGTATTGTTTATTTTAAAACTATTTCTGCATTTCTATTCTATAAAGGACTTTGCAGAAATAAAATGATGTATTAATTTAATGTTTTCAAGTTGCAAGGGCTTTTGTATTTTTCTGGCTAAAACCTACAAAGGTTATAGTAGTCATGAAAAATTTGATTAATAAACTTATTAATTTTCCCCTTACACAGCACTTCCTTTTCCAATGAATTTCAGAAGTGTATTGCCAAATACATTAATGAGTTCTACATGTGTCTTAATACATGGAAACTTAATTTTGAATCCAGTTTATTTACTACATTAAGTACAAGCTTAGAAAGTGCAAAATGTTGCCAAGCAAATGTGGATATATTTCATTATTTCATTCAATTAAAATGTTTTCTGCACCTACAATATAGGAGGAATTTACTAGACACCAAAGGCATGTCGAGACAATTATAGAGCCTAGGAGTCGCCAGACATAAATTAAAAGTACTTATATTTTTCTTTCTCTAGTCAAATCTCTGACCTTGTTTGCACAAGAGAAGTACAGATGATATGGCTCTAAACTGGCTTTTCAAGCTCCAATGTTCATTATTTACAGTCCAGAGAGAGCTGAAGGGAACTCAAATATTTTTAAAGTGTGAGCTTATCTTCCCTATAAAACCAGGCCAGGTCCTACTGGCTAAAATTTTGGGCATAAAGGCATGGTTTAGTCATTTTAAAATTCAGTATAAAAATACACCTATAAAGGTTTCTGAGTGGAAAGTGTTGGAAGCATGAGAAGGGAAGAGAGAAGAGGAATCTCTAGAGGATTCTGAGCCTCAAGAACAGATTTGATTCTTTTTTTCTAGCTTCTCCCTTTGTACCTGCTGCCCTTTTCTTTTTCAGTTGAGAGGAGTCAACACTTGAAGCCTTTCTGGCTTTCTCTGCCTTCCTCCTTCTGGAATGCACATGCCCTGAGCTGAGGGAGTTAAGTTTCTCTTAAAAGAAGCAGCTGCCTCAGAGAGCATCCACGTTTTTTTCTAGACCCGCTTTTATCCAGTCAAATATATCACCTTCTGGAACTTCTTCACCCAAACATCACTTCACATGTATGAAGGGCTATTATTTTTTTCCCGCAACCATTATCCCTGAATATAGCAAATATTTATGCATAACCATATTTTGCTTTGAGAGTTTCTAATGCATTTCTGGGCATCCGCATTTATATTTCAGGTGTTTTTCTCTATGACATTCTTGTGATTGCATGTGAAAGAGCACACTTACACTTTAACTAGTACAGTTCTTCCATCTAATTTGATGTGATTTGTCTGCACGGTTCTGCTTCCTGATTTTATACTGCTTTCCACATACTGGATCTTCACAAAGTGTCAACCACAAGTCCAAATCTATTTCCTTGGTCTCCCACAGGGTATCAGGCACTGGGGGTATTAAATAAATGTCATGGGCTACTAAGTTTATTGTCCAGAGGCTGGGGAGCAGCCCTTTTCTTTTCTTTTTTTTTTTTTTTTTAATTATTATTTTACTTTAAGTTGAAGGGTACATGTGCACACATGCAGGTTTGTTACATATGCATACATGTGCCATGTTGGTGTGCTGCGCCCGTTAACT
Source organism: Rhinopithecus roxellana (assembly GCF_007565055.1). Classification (NCBI taxonomy): domain Eukaryota; kingdom Metazoa; phylum Chordata; class Mammalia; order Primates; family Cercopithecidae; genus Rhinopithecus; species Rhinopithecus roxellana. The sequence goes on from NC_044563.1 coordinate 31,709,159, forward strand.
CATTTACATTAGGTATGTCTCCTAATGCTATCCCTCCCCCCTTCCCCTACCCCCAGCAGGCCCTGGTGTTTGATGTTCCCCACCCTGTGTCCACATGTTCTCATTGTTCAGTTCCCACATATGAGTGAGAACATGCAGTATTTGGTTTTCTGTCCTTGTGATAGTTTGCTCAGAATGATGGTTTCCAGCTTCATTCATGTCCCTATGAAGGACATGAACTCATCCTTTTTTACGGCTGCATAGTATTCCATGGTGTATATGTGCCACATTTTTTTAATCCAGTCTATCCTTGATGGACATTTGGGTTGATTCCAAGTCTTTGCTATTGTGAATAGTGCCACAATAAACATACGTGTGCTTGTGTCTTTATAGCAGCATGATTTATAATCCTTTGGGTATATGCCCAGTAATGGGGTGGCTGGGTCAAATGGTATTTCTAGTTCTAGATCCTTGGGGAATTGCCACACTGTCTTCCACAATGGTTGAACTAGTTTACAGTCCCACCAACAGTGTAAAAGCATTCCTATTTCTCCACATCCTCTCCATACCTGTTGTTTCCTGACTTTTTAATGATTGCCATTCTAACTGGTGTGAAATGATATCTCATTGTGGTTTTGATTTGCATTTCTCTGATGGCCAGTGATGATGAGCATTTTTTCATGTGTCTGTTGGCTGCATAAATGTCTTTTTTTGAGAAGTGTCTGTTCATATCCTTCACCCACTTTTTGATGGGGTTGTTTGATTTTTTCTTGTAAATTTAAGTTCTTTGTAGATTCTGGATATTAGCCCTTTGTCAGATGGGTAGATTGTAAAAATTTTCTCCCATTGTGTAGGTTTCCTGTTCACTCTGATGGTAGTTTCTTTTGCTGTGCAGAAGCTCTTTAGTTTAATTAGATCCCATTTGTCAATTTTGCTTTTTGTTGCCATTGCTTTTGGTGTTTTAGTCATGAAGTCCTTGCCCATGGCTATGTCCTGAATGGTATTGCCTAGGTTTTCTTCTAGGGTTTTTATGGTTTGAGGTCTAACATTTAAGTCTTTAATCCATCTTGAATTGATTTTTGTATAAGGTGTAAGGAAGGGATCCAGTTTTAGCTTTCTACATATGGCTAGCCAGTTTTCCCAGCACCATTTATTAAATAGGGAATCCTTTCCCCATTTCTTGTTATTATCGGGTTTGTCAAAGATCAGATGGTTGTAGATGTGTGGTATTAATTCCGAGAGCTCTATTCTGTTCCATTGGTCTAGATCTCCGTTTTGGTACCAGTACCATGCTATTTTGGTTACTGTAGCCTTGTAGTATAGATTGAAGTCAGGTAGCGTGATGCCTCCAGCTTTTTTCTTTTGGCTTAGGATTTTCTTGGCAATGTAGGCTCTTTTTTGGTTCCATATGAACTTTAAAGTAGTTTTTTTTCCAATTCTGTGAAGAAAGTTATTGGTAGCTTGATGGGGGTGGCATTGAATCTATAAATTACCTTGGACAGTATGGCCATTTTCACGATATTGATTCTTCCTATCCATGAGCATGGAATGTTCTTCCACTTTTTTGTGTCCTCTTTTATTTCGCTGAGCAGTGGTTTGTAGTTTTCCTTGAAGAGGTCCTTCACATCCCTTGTAAGTTGGATTCCTAGGTATTTTATTCTCTTTGAAGCAATTGTGAATGGGAGTTCACTCATGATTTGAATCTCTGTTTGGAATGCTTGTGATTTTTGCACATTGATTTTGTATCCTGAGACTCTGCTGAGGTTGCTTATCAGCTTAAGGAGATTTTGGGCTGAGACGATGGGGTTTTCTAAATATACAATCATGTCATCTGCAAACAGGGATAATTTGACTTTCTCTTTTCCTAACTGAATACCCTTTATTTTTTTCTCTTGCCTGATTGCCCTGGCCAGAACTTTCAACACTATGTTGAATAGGAGTGGTGACAGAGAGTATCCCTGTCTTGTGCCAGTTTTCAAAGGGAATGCTTCCAGTTTTTGCCCATTCAGTATGATATTGGCTGTGGGTTTGTCATACATAGCTCTTATTATTTTGAGATACGTCCCGTCAATACCTAGTTTATTGAGAGGTTTTAGCATGGAGGGCTGTTGAATTTTGTCAAAGGCCTTTTCTGCATCTACTGAGATAATCATGTGGTTTTTGTCTTTGGTTCAGTTTATATGATGGATTACATTTATTGATTTGTGTATGTTGAACCAGCCTTGCATCCCAGGGATGAAGCCAACTTGATCGTGGTGGATAAGCTTTTTGATGTGCTGCTGGATTTGGTTTGCCAGTATTTTATTGGGGATTTTGCATTGAAGTTCATCAAGGAGATTGGTCTAAGATTCTCTTTTTTGTTGTTGTTGTGTCTCTGCCAGGCTTTGGTATCAGGATGATATTGGCCTCATAAAATGAATTAGGGAGGATTCCCTCTTTTTCTATTGATTGAAATAGTTTCAGAAGGAGTGGAATCAGCTCCTCTTTGTACCTCTGGTAGAATTCAGCTGTGAATCCGTCTGGTCCTGGACTTTTTTTGGTTGGTAAGCTATTAATTATTGCTTCAATTTCAGAACCTGTTATTGGCCTATTCAGGGATTCAATTTCTTCCTGGTTTAGTCTTGGGAGGGTGTATGTGTCCAGGAATTTACTCATTTCTTCTAGATTTTCTAGTTTATTTGCATACAGGTGTTTATAGTATTCTCTGATGGTAGTTTGTATTTCTGTGGGATTGGTGGTGATATCCCTTTATCATTTTTTATTACATCTACTTGATTCTTCTCTCTTTTCTTCTTTATTAGTCTTGCTAGTGGTCTATCAATTTTGTTGATCTTTCCAAAAAACCAGCTCCTGGATTCATGGATTTTTGAAGGGTTGTTTGTGTCTCTATCTCCTTCAGTTCGGGAGCAGCCTTTTTGTATCTCTGAACAGGATAGAAGAGGAAACTGGCTTGCATGGCAGGGGAAGATTTAGGTTAGATAGAAGGTACAGCTTAAACTTTCTAAGGTCTTAAATAGGAGATTGTGGAATCTTCCTTGAAGGTCTTTGAAGAAGAGAGAAACTAATCTTGACAGATAACTTCAGCTACTCTACTCAGGAGTAGAAAAGGAGAGGCAGGTATTGACATACAGCTTGGCAAGTCAGTTCAATGACTGTACCTCCAGTCACGGAATCTTAGTCCATGCTTGGATAGTAAAATCAGTCTCCCTGTAAAAAAATAGCTATCATTTATTGAGTACAAAGCACTTTACAGCCACCTCATCTAAATCCTACAATAATCCTTCAAGTAGATATTATCATCCCTGTCTCAAAAATGAGGAAATTAAGACATAGTGGGTTACATAACTTGGTCAAAATCAAATAACTGATAGATGGTAGAACTAAGATCAAAACCCAGATCTCCTCTGAATCTAGAGACTATGCTGCTAGTAATTACTTGCTATGGAACCCTTTAGAGAGGGATCAAATATCGGTGAGGATGCCAGTGGGCAGCCTTGGATCTATGAAGAATGTTTGGCATTAATATTTGCAGCCTTAGAAATGGGAAAAACAACTTACGGCAACTCACCCAAATTCACCAACTTACTAGACTTGGGTTGCAGTTTTGTACGCAGTGGACATTCACCACGTGCTTGTTTGCTGAGTCTCAAAACGTAACCAGGTGATTTTAGCATATGGAGGACAACCAAGTGCGAATCTTTGCTAAACCTTATTGAAAGGCATCCGGGTCCAAGAACTGTAATTATCAATGGGCAAACATCACTTTCCAGGTATTTTGCAATGATTTTTAAAACATAGGATCTAGTGAGTTTATTGTTGCTCTTTTCAAGGGGAGATTAAACAGCATCTAGTTTGTGGCTTTTAGAGGATTCTTGGATCTATTGGATGAATTAACTATTGGATGAATTAATGTAGTGATTTTTGGTCCTTTTATCTTTGGAAATATTTTCTCTTACTGTAGTAATTAAATCAGAATCAGATAAAGTTGACTAAATGAATTCTATTTATTGACTGTTATTTATTCCTGATCCTTCTCTATTTTGTTATGGATGTTTCTATTATCTATTAGTTTAGGGGTAAGTTAAATGATCTAAGAGCACTGTAGAGGTTTAATTGCATAGAGAATGGTTGAATGAATGAAATGGAATAAAAGATTAAACAAATGATAAAGATTTGGGTGGTTTGATTAGTCAAACCAAATAACCCACACCCAAATAAATTTTAAAAATCACCAACTAAAAACTTTAAAATACTGTGCTAAAAAGAGAATATGCTAATAATTATTTTCTTGCTTTAAAAATATTGACAGTGGCCCTGGAAGGGATTTGGAGCATTAAAAGGAATCTCCCTGTAGAAGGCTTGAAGCCAGGACTGCCGAGCAGAAACAGTTTATTGCCACAAGCCAAGTACTATTCCAGGCACGGAGGACTGAGAAGTAAGACCCTGATGCCCTTGACTTCCACTGAAGCCCCTACGGGGACTTTGCAGTTTACAGACAAGTGGTATATGCTCTGTTTAAAGATCTCAATCAGAATTCAACCTTCCTTTGACTTGTTTCTCTTGGGTTGCTTTTAGTTTGGCCATATTATGTCATTATGGAACTCAAACTGTAACAATTCATCTAACCAATTTACCCCCATGGATACAACAGAAGTTCATCCTCTGGGTTACACTCATGACTTTTTTCTTTACTTTCTATCTACACAAGACTTTCTAGCACACAGTCAGCCTTTGTGAAGAGGAATCCTGTACTGTCTTTTCTTCTAGATAGAGGATCATTGTTTCCCCAGTGGAAATGAGGAAAGGGAAATGAGAGAATGAAGGAAGAACATGGCAGCTACTTTGCTTGGCTCTCTTAGTTTCACCTTATTCCAGGAATGAGGCCACCAGACTGGGCCTAGGATACCGTTGTTCCTCAGCAGACATAAACTTTGGAACAAAATATTACTCATTCCTCACTGTCATAGCCAGTGTCTGCCAAGGAACATTTGAAGCAGGATTTGGGGAAGACAGAGGTCTTCATATGGAAGCACAGTGTCCAGACAATCTAGGGGTCAATGTCAGCTAGTTACATAAGTCCTTAAAATAGACCTTACAATTGGGAGATTACCATGGTCAAAAGGGAGAATTAGATAAAATTCAAACTTGGTACTCACCAAGATAATGATCATAATAGCAATGCTATATAGCATTGCTTATTCTAGATTCTTAATATATACAATAATAGGCTGGCCACAGTGGCTCACACCTGTAATCCCAGTACTTTAGGAGGCCCAGATGGGCAGATTACCTGAGGTCAGGAATTCGAGATCAGCCTGGCCAACATGGTGAAAACCCATCTCTACTAAAAACAAAAATTAGCCGGGCATGGTGGCATGCATCTGTAATCCCAGCTACTTGGGAGACTGAGGCAGAAGAATTCCTTGAACCTGGGAGGCAAAGGTTGCAGTGAGCCAAGATCACACCACTGCACTTCAGTCTGGGTGACAGAGTGAGATTATATATTATAATTATATAATTATATAATTTGTAACTTACATATTATATAATATAATTATATAATTTGTAATTAATATATTATATATTATGTTGATATAATACTATATAATATTATATATGATATAATATTTCTATATTATATAACATACATTATATAATAAATTAATATTGTATTATTAATATAATATACATTAATAACTATATAAATAGTATTTAATATATAATATACATTATATATTTTATATTATATATTTGTATAGTATATACTATTTATATATATATTTTATAGTATATATATTTGTATAGTATAGTATTTATATTATATATATTTTATAGTATAGTATTTTATATTTATTATAATATTTATATTATTATTTTTATATATCTATATATGTATTATATTTTTGTGTAGTATATATTTATATATTTATATAGATTTATATTATTAATAATGTATGTATAATATAATATTTATGTATTATAGATAGTATTTATATAGTATATATATTCATATAAGATATAAAATTATTATATATACTATATACTATATATGTATGTATATACCATATATGTATATAGTATATATTTAATGTTATATCTAGTATTTATATATTATATAATATTTCTCTCTTCTCTCCTTCCCGTCTCTCTATTCTGTCTTCTCTCCTCTGTCTCTCTCTCTCTCCTCTTTGTCTTCTCTCTTTCCTCTTCTTCTCTCTGCCCCCCCCTCGTCTCTCTTTCTCTCTCTGTCTACCCACAATTACATGAAACATATAATTCATTTCACAGATAAGGAAACTGAGGCACAGGGAGGTGAAATAATTTACCCTCGGTCGCTCGGCTAGCAAGTAGAAGAGTAGAAATGCTGGGATTTGAACCAAAGCAGTCTGTCTCCAAAGTCCATGCATTCAACCACTAGACACTACTTGCGTCTCTGAGCCAAGTGCCCACGAGCTACGATGTCTATTAAACCTGAAGTGAGATGAGAGCTCAATAAAAGTGTCACACAGGAGTAGAGGCCCCAGGAGGCCAGGGATGCAGCCTCTGGGATATGGGCTCAGTAAGGGAAAAAATACAGCCACTGAGAAACTGAGACAAGAGGTTAAAAAAAAACAAACACAAAACTTGTTACTAAAGAGGATTCATGTAGCAAACAGGAACCAGTTAGGAAG